>NW_015160226.1:183866-186728 GCF_001447785.1 Gekko japonicus | reverse complement strand
AATATACAATTAAATACAATTAAATATATCTCTCCTCTCCTTATATATAACTAGTCACAAGGCCCGTTGCAGAAAGAGATGCAACGGCCTCTAGAGAGAGGCTGGCAGAGCCCCCCCCCCCATGCCCTGGTGAAGGAGAGCGCCACAGCTCCCAGGGACGCACCTACCAAGTGCTGGAGTGGAGGTGAGGGAGGGAGTCCTCGCGGGGCCCGTGGCCTGAGGCAGTCACCATGGGTGCAGTGGCACCCTGACCCATTGCTGGCTGTGGAGGGCAAGCAAGCCGCTGCCTGTTCGCCGCCGCGGCTCCCCGGTGGTGGAGCGGAGGCGAGTGAGGGAGTCCTTCTCAGGCCTGTGGCCTGAGCAAGCCGGTGGTGCCTCCTGTTGGTCGCGGCAGTGCCATAATCCCTTGTGGGGCCCGCAGGCCGAGCAAGGCTGCGGCGCCAGCAGCACCTCCTGGCCACCACAGCTTGCTGCCTCTCAGCGACTGCCCTACCTGGTGGTGGAGTGGCAGCGAGCGAGGGGGGAGGGGGGGGAGAAGGAAGTGGTGACCCTGGGCCTAGTGAGGCCCAGAGAAGCCACGGCCAAGGATCGGGGGAAGGAAGCAGCTACCCTGGGCCTAGCAGGGCCCAGGGAAGCTGCACCCCGGATTGGGGGGGGGAAGGAAGCATCGACCCTGGGCCTGGCAGGGCCCAGATAAGCCTTGGGACTGGTGGGAGTGGGGGAAGAGGGGACTGACGACTGTGGGCCTGGCAGGGCCCAGAGAAGGCGGAGGACTGGTGGGGGGGAGGGGAGAGTGGAGAGGGAAACGGCAACTCTGCAGGGCTTCTCCGGCTGGGCTGCTGAAGCAACCCAGCCGGAGAAGCCCTGGGGATACATTTAAATGTCTCCACACGGCCTCCGGAGTGCTCCCCAGCTTTCCTGCCTTAGCCTTGAGGGCCTGTCCCTGCACTTACCCTGCAGATGGTCCTGTCCTGTCCGAGGACCAGAGCAGAGTGAGCGGAAGACGCTGGCTGGGGCTGACGTTGGCGGGACTCCGCAAAGCAGCCAGCCAACCCAGCCAGCGTCTTCTGACTGGCAGTTCTTGTGGCCAACCACTGTTGGTGCGCATCAAACGTTGGACGTGAAAATGGCTGTATATATAAGGACAGGATATATATAAACTAAAAGTCTGAATCCAATTACAGCTAAATATATACATCCTGGCATATACAAAATACATATACAAAATGTATACTGTGTAGAAAGAACTTTATCAGATAGTACAAGGTCCATTAAGCATTGGCCAAGAAAGAGAAAAATTTATTAGTATGTATAGATTGAGAGAATGTAGTCAACAGGCTGAAATGGCTGTTTCTTATACAGACCTTAGAGACACTGAACATAAGAGGTACATTTCTTGAAGATCTATTCGTAATCAACCAAGGGCAATCTTACTAACAAATAATTTAAAATCTACTGCATTTCCTCTTTTTTGAGGAATATGACAAATCTGCTTATTGTCTGCATTTCTTTTTGTCATCTATGTAGAAACCATAGCAGTGTTGATCAGGCCAAGAGTACTCCAAGTACTCAAAGAGTACTCAAAAGGAGTACAACTCCATGACACTGAATAGAAAATAAGCTTCTATGCAGATGATGTGATCCTATCACTTACTGATCCTTTACATTAAATGGAAAATGGTTTGAAATATATTATGCATACAGCTCAGCTTCAGCATATAAATGAAATAAAATTACAACAGATCTACTAGGACTACAATTAGATTTAACAAAGAGGACATCCTCCAGTATATATAATTCTGTTTTGGTCATGGACTCCCCTGAACTTTCCAACATGCTCCAAAATCAGTTCGCTGCCTGATCTGTCATTCAGAGGGTCTCCCTATCCATTGGCTGCTTTGCCCGAGTCCTGCCTCCAACATTCTAAACAGTTTGCTGTTCCTCTCCCCCCACAGCCAGTCATTTGCATATGCGGCCTCATTGGCCTTGTCTCGGAACACAGAGGTCGTTTGCATATTGGGGAACAGTGCCTGTTGGGGAAAACCATTGTTGCAAATCTCCAGGTGAGCTCTGAAGATCACTCAGAATTACAACTGCTCTCCATATGGTAGAGATCAGTTCCCGTGGAGAAAATGGTGGACTCTGTGTCCTTATACCTTGCTGAGATCCCCCCCCCATTACAGCCAATGTGATGTGACAGTCAAGGCTTCAGAGCACAGTAGCGACTGCATGTGTGGGGGAGGGAAAAGCTGAGGAGTGAGGGGGAAATAGAGGTAGGTTAATTATTGGCTGGGAAGGAGATAGGGTTGCCAACTCAAGGTGGGAAATTCCTGGAGATTTGAGGGATGGAACCTGGAGAGGATGAGGTTTGAGGGATCTCAGACAGGTACAATGCCATAGACTCCACCCTCCCAACCAGCCATTCCCACCTGGGGAACCACTGTTGCCAATCTCCAGGTGAGGAGTGGAGATCACTCAGAATTACAACTGATCTCCAGGAGGGAGGGGGGAGGAGATGGATTTTTAAATTAGGATTTTTAAGATGCACTGTATGTTTTAAAATTATTATGTATATTATGTTTTATCATGGCAAGGTTCGCCTTGCCTCTGTAAGCTGCCCTGAGCCCACGGGGGAGGGCGGGGTATAAATATGAAAAATAAATAAATAAATAAAATTTCCCTTCCCCTCCCCACAACAGTCACCCTGTGAGGTAGGTGGGGCTGAGAGAGCTCTGACAGTAACTGCCCTTTTTCAAGGACAGCTCTTATCAGAGCTACAGCTTGCCCAAGGTCATTCAGCCAGGTGCAAGTGGAGGAGTGGGGAATCAAACCCGGTTCTCCCAAATTAGAGTCTGCACACTT
>NW_015160226.1:179636-183715 GCF_001447785.1 Gekko japonicus | reverse complement strand
CGCCACAACAAATTGACACTGAGTGCCCAAGGCCTTGGCACTCTCCCAGAGCCTCTTGCTAGAGCTCGTTGTATTTATTTCAACAACGAACCTTATTCCTAGTGTGTGGCCTACATGGTAACAATGTCCCAGTGGTCTACATGGTAACAATAAGAAAGGAGCAAAAATGGATCAAGACTTCATCTGAGCAGTATGAAATACTGAAAGACAGAAGATAATGCAGTTATACATAATTATGCAGGGAACTTGTATGAAATAGCAGTTTCAAGCGGGAAGAAATAAAAAAGAAACAATGCCCTTAATCCATTATTTTATTTAATTACTTGTGAATTTAAATGTAGTGACCATCTCATAGAGTGTCTTATACTCCTTTTATAGATTCACAATCTTATCCTTAGTCCTGTATTCATATTTCCTTGAAGAACTTCCAAGCCATTTGCAAGACAATGATTTGCAGGGAGCATCAGTAGGGTGAAATAAATGTGATTATTCTCAACTATGATTGATCCTCTTTTTTATTGGGAAAGATCAACACAACAGACACAAAGCAATATGAAATGAATATATTCATACAAGTTATAAGCTGATGCAATAACTCCACATCTAGTCTAATTCCAAACTAATCAAGAGAAAATAAATCTGATTTTTAAAAATCAGGTCAGGACAGACCCCAAATAAACAGATAAGTACCTCTAATATAATATATAATTGCAGTTGTGTATCAGTGAGGTAAACCAAGCCCTCTATTAAGTTTTAAAAATGACATACATGAATCCCTAATTCCAGATTATATTAAAAAACAAAGGGCAATTTTCTCTTCCCACAAACAAGCAGTGACATACTAAGTAGAAGTTCACAGAGAAAGGAGATGCAATTTAATAAATGGTCTCTTCTACACAGCCTACATCACATCCCTGCATTAATTAAAAAAACAAAATATCTGTGTTAATCACTACAATTCATATAGATGTTTTATCACATCCCATTTCTCCTTCCAGGAGAAAATTGTGAAGTGGCTTTGCCAGCATAGCCTATGGTAATTACTGTGATAGACTACTTAAAACAACTGAATGGGATGAGATGTCACTTCTCTGACAAAACAGCATCTCATTGTTAAGTTTTCTTCTACTTTCCATTTCAAGCAACCTCCATGGTGTGTTTGTTCAGGGTGAAACCAAATTACCTTGTTTTCATTTTGGTCAAATCAAAACATTTGTATTTTCTCTTTGTCTTTCTTATTTGCAGAGATGTCCAATGTTACATACCTCTTTTAAGTTCTACATCTCTGCTGAATAAATTGATTGTATCAGAAGTGGTTTATGCTCTTGCCAATTCAAAAGGCTATTTTAAAGTTGACATTAAAGAATGGATAAGGAAGAAGATAAGGATTGAGTTTGGGGTTTTCCAGTCACCTCCAGAGATACTCAGTCATTTCACTGTTAAGATCATAATTTGTTCAAAAATTGTAAGGAGGACCATCAAACCTCAAACAAATGTTTTGCATGTATGAGCTCTTATACAGTTTCTCCAATCTGTTCTTCATCAATTATATTTGTTGTATGTTTCAAATGCATTCTAAATATGAGGATGTTTAAATCCTGCTTTTTTGGGGGGGGGGAGGAGAAAATCCATGTCCATTTTGCTTGGCTGAATTGTTTTTTTCATCAGGACTGGGTCACAAATACTTTGCCATGGCTTATCCCCCATACTAAAAGCCCTTAGGATAAATCATGCACAGTTTTGAACCAGGTTGGCACCAACAGACTGATCCAGCTCTGTATTTATCCAAACCACTTAGTGATGCTCTAGAGGCCCTGAATCAGTACTTTCCTGCTGTGGGCAACTTGCTAAGGGTGAACAAACTGAAACTGAATCCTGACAAGATGAAATTCGAAAGATCTATGAGATCTGAAGAGAAGCCAGAGTATACAAGATGGAATTAATGGTGGCTTTAAAAGCCCTTAATGGTGTTGGATTCACATAGCTTCAGGACCACTTCTCCTGTTGTGCTTTGCCATGACAGCTTCACTTATCAGGGCATAGCCTTCTGGAGGTGGTACCCTACAAATAAGTAATATCAGCAAGTGCCTGTTTATGAGCATTCTCTCTGACAGCTCTCACCTTGCAGAATAGCCTGCCCAAGAAGGTCAGGAAGGCTCCTACATATCTATCATTCCACAGGATGTGCAAAACAGAAGTGTTCAAGAGGGCATTTTTATAAAGGGATTAGAACGGAGGTAGAATGGAACAGGTTAGGAGGATGCCTTTATAATGGAATAGGATTGTAGTCTACTGCAAAAATTATTGTAGGCATCATCTTGCTTTTACTGCATGGTCTTCTCCCTTTGTAATTCCACTTTCTGCATTGTTTATAGTATGTATATGCCTTGCCTTTAAAAACTTTGTGGCTCTAGTTGTTTTCCAATTCTGTAATCCTAGTCCTACTGTATTTTTCACTGAATGTCATATAGCACGTAATGGCATTGTTTTCTGTGTCATAATCCACTTTAAATTTCAGTTAAAAATGGAGTATAAATAAATTAAATAAATAAATAGACAAATGAAATGTTTACCCTGTCCCATCTAATGTCCCTTGAAGATATATGTATATTGGGTGACTTCAATGCAGTTTTTGATCTGAAAATTGATAGAAAATAGAGAAACTCAGGGGAAGAATATTAAAACAGGAAAGACCTTACCTAAAATCTTCTTGCAAGCTGCAGATGAATACGCCTTGATAGATGCTTGGAGGACCAGAAACTTAGATGGAAAAAACTATAGCTTTTACTTATCAAGACGTAAATCCTACTCCAGGATAAATATGGCCTGGATAACATCTCCAATCATAAGAGAACTTAAAGAACTAGAAATATTACCAAATACATTTGCTGATCATAATCCCCTTTTGTTGACACTTAATGTAATTTAAAAAAACACAACCCAGATGGAAGATGTATACTGGACTGTTGAGAGACCAAGAACTGATAGCAAAAACAAAAATGAAAATACAAGAATTTTCAAAAGAAACCTACAACTGGAAATTTCAATAAATATAGTCTGGGATGCATTTAAAGCTTTTCTGAGAGCTACAACTGGAAATTTCAATAAATATAGTCTGGGATGCATTTAAAGCTTTTTCTGAGAGGATGGTTCATTAATCAAAATGCTTGGAAGACGAAGCAGAGAACATTTGCTGGTCATAATCCCCTTTCGTTGACGCTTAATGTAATTTAAAAAAACACAACCCAGATGGAAGATGTATACTGGACTGTTGAGAGACCAAGAACTGATAGCAAAAACAAAAATACAAGAATTTTCAAAAGAAACCTACAACTGGAAATTTCAATAAATATAGTCTGGGGTGCATTTAAAGCCTTTCTGAGAGGATGGTTCATTAACCAAAATGCTTAGAAGATGAAGCAGAGAAAGGAAAAATTTGGGGAAAAAATCAAGGTTGAAGAAGATAAAATGAAGATTTTGCCAGATGTGGAAACAATAAAAACTAGAATAAAAATGCTACAGCATCAAATGAACATTTTACTTACACAAGAAATAGCCAAAAATATAGAAAATATCAAACAATATTATTTTGAGAATGCCAATAAGCCTACTAGATGGTTGGCCTACAAACTTAGGAAAGAAAGAGAGAAAAGAATAATCACATCTCTGAAAGAAAATAGGAATGAAACAAAGCACTGCCCTCATGACTTAAGAAAAATTGTGGAAAATTTCTATTAAAATTTATATCAGCATAAAATGCAGGTTAACCGACAAATAGAATTTTTTAAATCGCAAAATAACCACAAGAAATTCAATGAAGAACAAAAGAAAATTTTAAATGACCCTATATCACCACGTGAAATTACAGAAGCAATTAAAAAGGGGGGGGGGGAGAAATCCCTAGGTCCAGATGGCTTTCCAGCAGAAATTTACCAAGGAGCAGATATTTATACCATTTTCAGACTTATTACAAAATATAATTAAAGAAGGAAAGATTCCGAGCTCATGAAATGAAGCCCTCATTGCATTAATTCATAAACCAAAAACAGATGAAAAAGAGATAAAAAACTATCGTCCCA
>NW_015160226.1:170876-179377 GCF_001447785.1 Gekko japonicus | reverse complement strand
TTTTAGCCCAAAATATACCAATCTAGAAGAAAAAACATCCATTTGTGAAGCTTGATAAAATCATTAGACAATTTATTTGGTACCCCCAAAAAAGCATGAATCAAATGGAAATTGTTACATGATAAAAAAAAGAAAGGGGCAGATTTGGGCTACCTAATTGGGAGTTGTATTATCAAGCTGCGGTGGCAGTATGGATAAAATAATGGATAACACTAGAAGATAAAAGAACATTAAATCTGGAAGGGCATGATCTCAGTATGGGGTGGCATGCTTATCTTTGGTACAATAAAGAAAAATGCATTCCAACTTTCATCAGCATATTTTGAGAAGTGCACTGATAAAATGTTGGCAAAATCTAAAATAAAATTATTACATAAAACCCCCCAGATGGGTATCCCCTCTAGAAGCATTTATCAAACCCACCTTATTATCTGAAAACAAGAAGGTGCCATATGAAAATCTACTAGATAAAAATAATAAACTAAAAAGTCTAGAAAGGTTACAATCACTACACATAAACTTGACTTGGTGGGAAAACCTGCAATTAAAATCTGTATATAGTAAAGATAAAAGCTTAGGCTTCTATGTATCAAACAACAAATTAGATAAAATCTGGCTTTCATCCAGTGATAAGTTAATTCAAAAGATATATAAGTTTCTGTTGGAGAACTATATGCAGAATGAGATTGTTAAATCCTCTATGGTAACGTAGATGCAAGATATAGGTTATAATATTGAGATTGATGAGTGGGCTAAAATATGGAAAATAATGAGACTTCTCAAATCAACATCATTTAAAGAAAAAAATAAAAAATGTTTCATAGGTGGTACTGGTCACCTGACAAAATTGCTAAATGTTTGGTTACAATTTCTAAAAATTGTTGGAAATGTAAAAATAACATAGGATCCTTTTTTCATATGTGGTGGAAATGTGAAAAAATGCAAAAATTTTGGAGATCTGTAAAAAAGATAATATTAGAAATATTGAATGTTAATCTTAGCTTACTACCTGAAATATATTTACTAAATATAATTCCAGATTGTTATGAGCCAGAAGAAAGATACTTGTCAACTTATATCCTAACATCATCAAGAATTTTATTAGCCCGATATTGGGAAAATGAGAGACTACCCTCTAGACAGGAAATAGCTTTGAAACTGCTGGACACTGCAGAAATGGACAAATTAACTATGTTAATTCATGGGAAAGATGAAACCCTATTCCTATTTTTTTAAAATTTATTTCTCACATTTTTATCCCACCCTCCCTGCAAGTGGGTTCAGGGCGGCTCACAACAAGGGCACCAAGTGCCAGTATAAAATATTAAAGTCAAAATAAAACAGTCAGATTAACATTAATAAAGTGCTCAGTCAAATCAAGATGAAGGCTTGAGAATATTAACCCAGGGGATATTAACCCAGAGTCCATTTCAGCAGCACCGATCCATCACGGCACTGTAAAATTGGGCCATCCCTCACAGTAGTTGGTGAAGGTGGTAGTGGTGGCTCCTAATTAAAAGCCTGGTGGAAGAGCTCCATCTTGCAGGCCCTGTGGGAGCTGTGAAAGGTCCCGCAGGGCCCTGATCTCCTCCGAGAGATCATTCCACCAGGTACGAGCCGTCACTGAAAAGGCTCTGGCCCTGGTTGCCACAAGCCTGGCCTCTCGGGGGCCTGGGATTACAAGGTGATGTTGGGCCCCCAACCGTAGTGCTCTCTGGGGTATGTATGGGGAAAGGCGGTCCCTCAGGTATGTCGGACCCTGGTCATATAGGGCTTTAAAGCTAAAAAGATGGTTAAGAGTGTATAAATGGTGGGAAATAACTTTATGTAAAAGACTCTGAAAATATAAAGAAAGTGTCACATATGTGGCTGTATAAAATGACAAATTTCATAAATAAATTATTTTTTAAAAACCCTGAATAACTGGTTTTCTTGATTATTCCTATCCTTCTTAAATGACTAGGGGAAACGATATAACTTAAGTGTCTGACTGACTCCCAAAGATCAGCATGATCATGTTCCTTTTAATCGGATGTATGCATTCTTCCATTGCTGCCTGGGAACTGTAGTTCAATCCACTCTGTTCTGAGCATATACCACTATGGTGAATGCCACTAACTGATGGATGCTATCAACTGCACAAGCACAAAGGCAACGCATACTCTCTACCACACATAAATGTAAATGATGCATGACCTGTGATTACTCTAGTGCATATTTATCTAGTAAAGAATAAGCATGGATCAAAAGCAGCTACTTGACTATCTACCATGCTGATTGTTGTCAATGTGCAGGCACAAAACTATACAAAATTGTTTATTTTGTGTGACAAGCAAATACTTGTGGTGGTAATATAAACTGTTCAACTCAATGAGAAATGGGCCTTGTGAGCGACATACAGTTAAATCTAAATCACATTTTCTTTGTATACTTTATAAAGCATTTATTCTAAAAGAAATTCTGATAAGCTATGATTATTGCAATATAATTTGATTTACATTAAAGCAATGGATTCCAGACTTCTACCTGGTCAGCGAGACCTGAAGTCCCATCTCAGTTCAAGTCACAGAAAACAAAGAAAAACAATTTGTGATTTATGAAAGCACAGTATGTAATACTTCTCTCTTTCCCAATTTATTATAAAAAGGTACTCTGACATGATTTATATGGTGAAATGCAATTCATTTAAGTGCAAAGGGGAAAAAAAATTACAAGTGTGCCTAAGTTGCTATGAAGCAGCACTATGTAGACTTTTTATTTTTTCCTATGATAGCTGCTGTGGTAGAGTTTAGATCACATTTTCTTATATCTGAAAGTCCTATGGAGAGAATAAATAATACACTGCAATCCTATGCAGAGTTACTCCATTCTAGAGCATCAGACTGCCTTGAAATACCACCTTGATTCTAAAAGTGACCACCTCTGCTTTTCATTTGCCTTAAAAGCCCTTTGTTAGGGTTGCCATTTGACAGCATTTTACACACACACACCCGTCTGTGAAAGATGGATTAACATGAGAAACAGAAATAACAGAAATTTCCTAAGTAGGGGTAGAAATTTCACACAATTGCTTCAGCTTTCTCCCCAGTGTAAATATATTACAATGCAAACGAGATATAAATTGTTTGCATGGTAATATATTTTTGTACACAGGGGAGAAAGCTGAAGCAATTGTGTGAAATTTCTACCCCTACTTAGGAAATTTCTGTTATTTCTGTTTCTCATTTTAATTGCTGTTGACAATGCAATGAAAACCACTTTTCACTTTAAATAACCAACATTAATGTTATGTGTGATGTGCATTGCTTGAGCTCTGGAGACATACGCCTTTTGTTATTTTAAGCTTGGGCACTGATACCTGCATGAGTTTTTTAAAATGTGCTTAAACCCCCAGATTCTCTCACTGTAACATCCTACTAAAACGTATTAGATGAGATGTAGGTTTAAGAACAAGAAATACTGATTCAAATCCCTGTCCAGAGTCCAGACAAATAAACCTGAGTTATATGGAGTCAGACAATGGGTCTGTCTACCTCAGTATTGTCCACTCTAACTGGTGGTGGTTCTTCTAGGTCTCAGACAGAGAAAAATCATCCTTAATACCTGTTATTGGAAACCCTTTAACTAAGATGCCAAGGACTGAACTGGGGACCTTCTCCATGCAGGGGACCTTCTACCATTAATCTATGTCCAATCCTCTATGTAAATCTCACATGAAACCCACTAGATAGCCATCTCTTACCTCAACTGAATCTCTCAGTAGCCCTCTATGTGTGATTCCTCCACAAGTTGACTGAAATGTAGAGAAGGAGAGCAGGCATAAGTGTGCCAGCCCTATCCTTACCTTTGTATGATCACCAGCTTGTGAGCACACTGCCCACATGCAGAAGAAATGTCTGCATATATGCTCTCTTCCCAGTCAGAAAGCATGGTCCTGTCATGGGGAGGGAGCATACATGTGGACTCTTCCTCTGAACATTCACACTATGCAGATGGCCCAATGAACATGTGCAGGCAGCAGGTGGGGCCACTGCACTTTTGCCTGCTGTCCGTCCTGGCATGTTCATTCAACACACAGAGGGGTCATGTTTAGAGGGCTAGTGTAATATTGGTGTGTATGTGTGGCAGGGTGTATGCCTACATAACTAGCAGTGTGTCCAAAGATATTATTGCTAGCCTTTTTCCTTTCTCCCTCCCCCCCCTTTTGTCTTTGATTGTGTGGAAAACCTCAACGCCACACTCCTCCTTCTCCTTGGTGTTTAATAGAAAGTTTTCCTCACTCTATTGCCAGCCTTAAAAAGATAGACCATCCTAGGTTGTCTAAATTCATCTGAAATTCTTGGACCACATCAAGCAGTATTTAAAAAAAAAAAACAGATTAAAGTTATTATCCCAATTACATGCACCTGAAATGTACACACATTCCCGAATGCCTGAGATTGGGCTAGAATTGCAAAATACATCATTATATGCACAACCCTTCCTTTCCCATTTCATAAGGAAGAAAATGGAAACTCTCTCCACATAATAAATATTTTACAACTTCTTGTTGTTCAGTGACTGATAGATTATGTCCTTTATTGTGAGTAGACATGAAGTTGGCTTTGATGAATTAATGAAAGGAGCGAACAGGAAAAGAAGAACAGGGAAGAGTAGGAGCATTAGTAGTACAGATGCAAATATCTGTTCTCTCTAGAAAACTACAGAAGAGATACTTGGGATTTATGTAGGAAGTAGGGAAAGAAGAGTCTCCCAATGCAGGCTCTCTGTTCTTGCATTCCACTAATATGATACTTGAGACAGGACTGATTTGGTTCTGCGGTGGCTCAAGTGGTTAAGACGCTGAACTGCAGGCTGTGGAAGGTCAGTAGTTGAGCAGTTCGAGACCCAGGTGCAGCTTGATGGAGTGAGCTCCCATCTCTAGTTCCAGCTCCTGCCAACCTAGCAGTTCGAAAGCAAGAAATTGCAAGTAAATAAATAGGTACCACTTTGGTGGGAAGGTAACAGCGTTCCGTGTGCCTTGATGTTTAGTCATGCCAGCCACATGACCACAGAAATGTCTTCGGACAGCGCTGGCTCTTCGGCTTTGAAACGGAGATGAGCACCGCAACCCCAGAGTCGGATTCGACTGGCTTTCGAGCAAGGGAACCTTTACCTTTGTACCTTCAAGCTGAGAAAAGGATACCTCTATCATATACCGAATACCTCACTATTGTCATTGGGTACATACAAGCAGCTCCTTATGCATAAAATTTAAAAAGCCCATTTACTGAGACTCTGGATTTTAGACTAATTGAACTTTTTTTTCTTTCCCTCTAGCTTGCATTAACATGCAACACGCACACACCCTCAGGCCCATAGCTACAGTGGGGCCTTTCGGGGCCTGACCCCCCAACTTACCAAGTCCCCCCAACTTCCCATCCAGCCCAGGTCTCCCAACTTCCAATTTTAAATGTTATTTATTGTGCTTGTTGCTGCCACCGGAAAGCCTTGTGCCACCCTCTCTTGCCTGCCTCTCTCTTTCTCAGCAAGCCAAGCCCTGTGCCTTCCGCCCTCCAATCCCATGCCACTCTCTCTCAGCAAGGCAAGCCCCACATCCTCTACCCTCCAATCCCACACAGCTGTTCTGTCTTGTTTTTTGCTGGCCAGCAAGGTGAGGTCTTCCTCCAATCTCATGCGCTCTTCAACCGACAAGTCAAGCCTCTTGGGTTGGATTATCCCACGTTGCTGCTCTGCTCTCTCTCTCACCTTTCAGCAGCCAGCAAGGCAAGCCTTGCCTCCAATCCACATTGCTGGTCTGGCTTGCTTCTCATTGGCCAGCAAAACAAGCCCTGACTGCCTTCACCCCTCCAATTCCCAAGCCGGCAAAGCAAGTACCGCACCGCCCAATCCCTCCCTCGGCTTCAGAGCCCATGGTTTTGCTTCCATTACTCTTCCCCCACCCCTTCCCTTTTTATCTTCAGAGCTCAGCTCTGCTTCCCACCTTTGAATAATTAAATTATTTAAATTAGCCAGTGCCAAGTGCCCCCTGTGAAATTTAAATGCCTTCCAACTTAGAAGTTCCTGGCTATGGGCCTGCACACTCTGGCCCCATGGTGTGCAGCCATCAGGGTAGTCCCCATATTGAAAATCCATCAGTGTATCATATGCCCCCCAATAGGTTGTATGATGCTCAGAGAGACCTTATATTGCTTGTCTTCAAGTGTCTTGAAAGTAATAGTATCTCTCTTTTTTCCATTTCAACTTTTTTATTATCGATAAAAAAGAAGACACACAGCTAACAAGGTGTAACAGACATACACCATACAAATAACAAAATAAAAAATAAAAATTTACATAAGTATGATAAAATAATAAGAAAAGAGGTGCTCTCTCTCTCTTTTTTCTACATTGTACTTGAAAGAAAAATATCCCTTGTGTCTACTGTAACTTGTGACCTTATTTCCTCCCTTTTGAAAATGTCAGTGTCATTCTCCCATGGCCTTGCATGTGACAGAGCAAAACACTGAATTATAGACTTGAGAAATAGGCTTTTCTGGACTAACTGCTTAACTGCTACAGTGAAAGATGGAACAGAGAGAATGAAACAAATAATCTGTGTAGATACCAGGAAAGGTCAAAATAGTCCGGTCTGAAGTTTTATGCTATCCTGTGGACACCAAATCTTTCTACATATCTGCAAAGGAGAATTAATCTGAGGCAGACGTCTTGGAACCAAACTTTTACAATTCAATTTGTACCAGTGAAAATTCAGGCTCTTCTTAGGTAGCCAAACAAATTCAATCTGAACTGTGTGCTAATGGGGGAAAAATGGTTCTTGAACCACAAAAATAACATCCCAGAAAGAGTTATTTCTATGGTCTTTTGCTTTTGGCAGTTAGGGAAGGAAAAGAAGGAAGTGATTCCAGCCTATCTGTACTTTGGGTAGCTTAGTGATACAGTGCTGAGCTTGCAATATTTAATTTAAGTGTAAGAGGTTTCATTTTACTCTTTAGACTTCTGTAACCACTGATGACTACCAAAGAACTACAGCTCTCAGTTTTGAATTGTTTTTATTCTGAAAAATCTGTAGATGTTATTAGTATGCTAGATGTTTATTTCTAAAAGGAAAAAATATCTACAGTGGTATGTTCCAATGACTCAAAACCAGTACACGTGCGTACATGCGTGCACACACACACACACTGAGAAACGATGTATAGAATCATAATCACTGAGTTGGAAGGGGCATATAGGTCATCTAGTTCAACCTCCTGTTCAATGCAGGATTACCCTAGAACATAATTTTATTTATTTTATTTATTTATAATTCAATTTATATCCCACCCTCCCCTAAGGCTCAGGGCGGCTAACATCCCTGACAAGTGTTTGTCCAGCCGCTGCTTAAAGACTGCCAGTCTTTATATCACCTATATCAGTATATCACTCACTTTTATCAGTATATCACTTATGTATTTACATTTTATCAGTATATCACTTATGTATTTACATTTTTATCAGTATATCACTTATGTATTTACATTCAAAGAGCAATATATAGTACAGCTGCTGAGATTACTTAAATGGATCAAAAATACTCTAAGCTGCTTCAAAATCATCAGGGTTGCCTTGGTCCAATGCACCTCCAGAGACTTCCTGGCAAGTGTTCTCAGTAGGCCTTATTCCTGTGAGAGAGGATGAAATTGATCTCACTATAGTCTTCCTCCTCAATTCCCAACATATTCTCCTAGCTCCAGTTTGGCAGAGAGAGAACTGGGGTATGCTTTTCTTGAGTTTCAAGGAGCCCCCCCCCCAGCTGAAGGGAAGGTATGGCTTGTCAGTGATTTGGAATAGCCTGAATAATGGCCTTGGCTCCTTATTCATTGGGGCTGATTGCCATATCCTTCCTGTGGCCTCCATGCATTAGCTTAAGTTTGCCTGGGGCCCTTCCACCAGGATGGCTTCTTGCCACCATTGGGTGTGGCAGTGATGGGTGTGGATCCACATCCAACCGTGGTGCCAGTGTATCTGGGACCTGCCTGCCTCACCAAACCTTCATTGTTGGCCAGACAGGTAGTGACAGGCTCAGAGGGTTGCCAGGCCACTGCCCCCCAGACAAATAATTTACTGGAATCCCAATCATACCTACCATCCTTTAAAAAAAAAATAACGAAAACAGAGCAAATTGTAAGGATGGGTTGGATCCAGACTAAATTTTCTGTTCACACAGGGCTCTTTTGTCAGTGGAACAGAATGTTCCTTCTTAACCTCTTCCACTGCAGGTCACTGATCTCACTGAAGTACTGCTGTTGTGGGAGAGCAAGAGACTCTCAGTAACAGCATGAGAAGCATATTGGAGGTCTATAGCAGGAGAAAGAACTTGGTGGAAATTACCGCACCCCTTCCCTTAGTGGAAAATTTAGTCTAGATTCAACTCAAAAATGTAATCATGTTGGCAAAGGATTGTTTATTAGACTGAAGTTATGCATGGCTTTGAATTTTTAATAGGGAACTATTGGTTC
>NW_015160226.1:127163-170819 GCF_001447785.1 Gekko japonicus | reverse complement strand
GCAGGAATCTTCCATATCGGGGAAGCACACAAAAATAATTAAAACATTATCTAAACATGTTTAGATAAAAGTATTACCTATGTTTAGATAAAAACATTATCTAAACATAGGTAATACTTTTATCTAAACATGTTTAGATAATGTTTTAATTATTTTTGTGTGCTTCCCCGATAAAAACAATAAAATTGTACAGTCAGAAGTACATTAAACAATAGAATGCTGAAAACAATATAGTACACTTGAAGAAATTGCCTTCACATGCTAAAACTCAACAGTGTAGGCACTAGGCAAACAGTTGTAAGAAGGGAGTTCCACAGATGGAGCAGTACAGTGAAGCAGCCCTGTCTCCATTAGAACCATCCTCCTTGCATTAATGCCAGCCCTAAAAGTCTTAGTTATAATGCAGCCTCACATGGGAGCAAGTGGTCCTTCAGATACTTTGTTCTCAGCCCATTTAGGGTTCTAAATCCTAGCATTCAAATTATACTTGGAAATAAACTGGGAGCCAGTAAAGTTCATTCAGAACTGGAGAGATATGGTCTCAATAACCAGTCAACAACCTTGCCACTACATTCTAGATCAACTGCAGTTTCTGAACAGTCTTCTCAAAGCCAGGTCCATGTAGAGTGTGTTACAGTAGTCTCATCGAGAGGTGAGCAGAGCATGGATAACCATGGCCAGGTCTTGCAGCTATGCATCACAGATTTTAATTTTCTCCCTGCATGGTATTCACTATACTTCTGAATTCCGCTGTGATAAAAAGTGGCACTGTAATCAGCTTTTCATTGATGATATAAACAGAAATGTGTTACTAAAAATTGATGAGATACCCTTCACAGATGCATTTCTCTGCATGGTATAGAACACCACTATGAGAGAATGTTAGTCTTCATGCATAAATGTCTAATTCAAATCAATGAAAGAGTAGAACAAAGTCGAAATTGCCCTTCAGTTATATGGTACTGCTGGTATAATGTCTACAATTAATTGACATATTTTCTTTAGAAAAAATTAAAATCTGTAACTGCACTTCTAAACTATTTATTAGCAATCCTGATAATAATAGAGAACATGTAATAGTAAAGTTAAAGCAAGCAATTTAACAGCTGGCCAATTGTTGCCACAAACTCTAATCTACATATTTTCTCTGGTGTTTTAACTTCCAATGAAACAGTCATGAGAATATAAAATTTGGGATGATTTGTTTGCATGTGACTTGATATGCTTCATCCTAAATAACAACAAAGTGCTTGTGCAGCAAGTCCTGGGGCCACTTCATTCCTTTTTTGTTAAGCCTCTTTGTATGGTGAAGAAAAGGCTGCATGGGCATTAATCATAAAGTAACATATTACATAAAGTTTTCTTGTGTACTATAGATATGCTGTAAATATACACACATGCTATGTGTATGTGTGTATGCCGTAATATATGACTGTCCATGGTGCAGAAGTGGACTTTTATCTGTTCTCCCAACCAAGGAAATAAAATTGGGTGAACATATGAACAATGCCTTAGCTACAGATTCATGACCTGAAGCATATAATTGCTTGTAAGAGCTACATATCATTGGATATTGTGCTAGTGTAATTTACTTCCTAGATTTTCCTGTCTATGTGAATACAGCCTTTGTTTTACACATTTCATATAGTGCCATCCTTTCGTTTACTCAACATTATCCTTTTCTTCTCTTCCACCTTTTTGAATTTCATCTTTTCATTTCATTTTACATCCAGATATGTCAGTCTGCAGAAAAATGTCCATCGGGCATACTTCCAAACACCAATGGAAAGAATCTTACAGTTTTCTGGATCTGGATAGGCCCCAAATAATAAAATACTATTATGTTAATAAATAGGGCTAAGTGATTGCTTGAAGGATTTATTGAAAGATCAGTTTTTAAAACATTAGGAATATATTTAAAATGTTGAAATATATATATGCAAACAGACAAAAAGCCAGAGAGTGGCCATATAGATGTCAGAGTGAGATCATTTTGGAGTAAATGCTTTTAGCACTGCAGCCTGTATCTTCCAAATACAAAAATTGAACTCTTTATTCTTCTTTAAATAATATATTATTACAGGCATTAGACACCACTTACCAATTACCTTATACTTAGGAATCATAGTAAGTGTCATTGTATGGCTGATTCATTTTCTAACAAATTCCTGCACAGCTAATTTCCTGTCATAAAATGAATGATTATACCACAAAATCATCTGCTGCCTACCCCAGCTAGAGAGCACACACTGTGATACATTGGGATTTTCTGTAATGGTTAAAGAACATGGTGTCTGAGTAACAGTTCCAGAAATTCTCATTTTGCCCTGCTTAGAGATATCAAAATTATTTTGGTTTATGCACTACCAATCCATTCTCCAGTCTTCATTGCTTTTACTCTTCTGCAGACCTTCCTCCATGCCTGTTTCTACCTACATGGGTCCAATGATCAGCTAGTTTCTTGGACCATGCTTGGGAGGACATGCAAGAAGCAAGGGTGTCACTAAAGGTTGGTAGGTGCTAGGCATGTGATCTCAGCAATGATTGCTGCAGCGTAATTTCTCTTGCAGATGACCTATAGAATGTCTAGAAATTATTGGCATGTGGCACAGTTCACTAAATGTGAGTGGACCATGATGCATCACTTTACAGATGAACAAATGTTCAGATATAAAAAGGAAGCATCGTCATGTCAACTTCACAATCACCTGTGAAGTAAGTGGTGATAAATATTCTTGAGATGCAACATGGGCAACTAATCAAGATGTACAATATTTCATATGCCTATGGACCTAAAAAAACATGTAAAGCACATGACTAAACAACTGCAAATTAAAAAGTCTCCTAATTTTTAGGGGGAAAGATATGTAGCTAACTGAATATAACTTTGGTGGTCTTGAAGGTGCCACTTGACTAAACTTTGTTCTAGTGCTTCAGACCAACATGGTTATCCACCTGAAAAAAACCCTAAATGGTGCAGTATTTATCCACTTAGGCCCAATCTGCAATGCTCAAAGCTCCAATGGAGTGCTCAGGTACAATTAGAAAAGAATCAGCACTATGGTAGTCCACCTCCCCCAATATATGGAAAAAGTGGGGGTGGGGAAAATATGATGCAACAGAAGAGAGAGGAAAAAAATGATGACACAGAGGTAATCAGCAGCACCTGGGAAAGGAACATTGCAACAGCCTACTTGCACTCCTCAGTCCTTCTTCATTCAAACCTCTTGGCACCAGAGTATCCAACATGAAGATCCAGAAGGACTCCCTTTTCTTCAAAAGTTGAATTTGTTGTGAAGAGTTGTGAAGAGTGCACTTAGCAGCTTTTCTATGATCCACTATTTAAGGTCCTTTTTTGTATATCCCAAGGCCATGAAGTGCTTCACAAGTGGAGCCGGTGATCTTTGCTGTTTGATGCTGTTTGATGCAGCTTCTGTCTCCAGATATTCTCACTTTAACTGACCACATCATTATTCCTACATACAACAAATTGCAGGGGCACTGTATACAACAAATGACTCCTCTAGAATTACAGTTAATAAAAGTTCTAATATAGTAACTTCTGGTCATTGAAGAATGTTGGAATTCATTGGTTTTGAGGCAAAAGCCACTAACAGAACAATTGCCACATGGAAAGTAACCTTTTGGACTGTGCCCAACTCCTACCAGGGTATCATCTGAAGTATGTTTTTTAAGTGTACTCCTGACCAACATATCTTTAAGATTTTTAGCCCTCTTGAAAGGAAATAGAAGTTTTGATCTACATCTAGGGATGTCAGACAAAAGGTACCAATGTTTTTCAATCATATTCCTCACACCAGTATAAGTCCCATCATAAGTTAACAGAATGATACCCTAGTGGATGATAAATATAACAAACTCTTGATGGATATAAAAAAAGATCTACTGAAATGGAAAAACCTCAAATTATCATTTATGGGAAAAGTTGCTACAATAAAAATGAATGTACTTCCTAGATTTCTTTTCCTAGCTCAAAACTTACCAGTATTAAGAAAACTACAGTACTTTAATGATCTTGATAAAATAATTAGCCAATTTGTTTGGCAGTCAAAAAGACCAAGGATTAAGTGGAAAGTTTTACAAGATAGAAAAGAGAGAGGAGGATTTAGCTTACCCAACTGGAATTTATATTACGAAGCGGCAGTGCTTCGATGGATAAAAGACTGGTTAACTCTGGAAAATACGAGAGGTTTGATATTAGAAGACCATGATTTATGCATGGGATGGCATGCATATGTGTGGTACGGGAAAGATAAAATACATTCAAGTTTCCAGCAACACACGATAAGAGGGGCATTATTAAAAGTTTGGAAAAAAATAAAATGTTACTATACTAAAATTCCAAAATGGGTATCCCCACTTGAAGCCTTTATAAAACCTACCTTACTAAGGGGAAAAAAGAAAGTTATGAGACTCTGCTAGACAAAAATAATAAATTAAAATCAGACGAGATCCTACTTGCAAAAACCCTAAAATTAACCTGGTGGGAAAACTTACAACTTAAAACTAGAGATAATAAAGATAGTAAAGTGGGTTTTTACGGAGTAAACAATGAACTTGATAAAATATGGCTGTCTACAAATGATAAAATGATTCAGAAATTATATAACTTTCTACTAGACGACTGCATGCAAGATGAGATGGGTAAAACAACGATGATTACATGGATGCAGGATATAGGACATAACATAGACCTAGACGATTGGTCTAAAATATGGAAGGTAACAAAATTCATGAGAGCAACAACATACAAAGAAAATATTTAGAAAATGTTTCACAGATGGCATTGGTCCCCTGATAAAATAGCCAAATGCTATTCAACTGTTAACAATAAGTGTTGGAAATGTAAAGCCAATGTAGGTACATTTTACCATATGTGGTGGAGATGTGGGAAAATCCAAAAAATTTTGGCTTAAAATACATAAGATTATTCAAGAAATACTGCATATTAATTTAGACTTAACACTAGAAATTTTTTATTGAACATGATCCTGGATGGTTATAAACAAAATGATTTGTGTATGGTGACTTCTATTTTAATGTCAGCTAGAATCTTACTGGCTAAATGTTGGGAAATGGAGAAAACTCCCTCAAGAGAGGAGATAATTCAAAGATTGTTGGAACTAGTGTAAATGGACACATTAAATATTGTTTTATTAGGAAAAGATGAAGAAATATACTTAAAATGATGGATAAGAGTTTATAAATTGATAGAAAATAAGCTTGATGAATAGACTCGAAAAAATGTATTGTAACCAGAGGTCATTTCGGGGGGATCGTGGGGGATTGCAGTTCCCCCAGGCCTTATGACACACTTCCGGTGATGTCAGGGTGTGTGGCATATGCTAATGAGTTGTGCTAATGAGTTCCCCTAGCTCTTTTTCTACTAAACGACCCATGATTGTAACCAAATTGTACTGATTATGTTATGGAAAGACTATAAATAAATCTATATAAAAAACAAGTTAACAAAATGATTATCCTGTCTGTGTTGTTATTGAGAATCTTAGGTTTCAATAAGGATTTCCTTGGTGTGTTCTTATCTTTATAAAAGACTTGTTTGAGAATTTTGGAAGAATATCTTCTATCCTTTAATTGTTCCATAAGGATGTTGGCTTGTCCATAAAAATCTATCTCATGGCTGTAATTTATTCTAATCCTTAACATCTGAGAAAAAGGTAAATTTATATTACGGTGATTAGGATGGAAACATCACCTGTTAAAAAAGAGTTAGCATCTGTGGGTTTTCTGAAAACATCATTATGTAATTCAGTATCTTCCTTTTAAATCAAAACATTTAAAAAGTTAATCCTACATTTGTCATATACCATTTCAAATTTAATGCTTTGATTTATAGTGTTAACGTACTGCCCAAACTGGATAAGGAACTCCTTTGAACCTTTTCAAATGATGAAAATATTATCCATATACCTTTTATTTGGATAAATAAAAGATGATGCCGTCCCTATATATATATTATTGTCCCTTTGGAGGATAAAGGTGTTTTCTAATCTGTCCATGAACAAGTTTGTTTATTCTGGGGCAAATTTACATCTCATGGCTGTACCTATGTTTTGCCAAAATAATACTCCCTTTAAGCATCCTGCCATACTCAGTATCATAGTAACTACAAGTCGAGATACTTTTTTGTGACATACTTTTTGGTGTAAATTTTGTGACAAACAGGTTCATCAGGTGAACATACAGTGTTTAACAGCTACAATAACTGTGACTTGAGTCTCAGATCTCCTTTACTTCCCATGGTCCCCCATCAGCTGAGCTATTGTCAAACAGCTTTGCAGTGGAGCAGTAGCTGTAGTGTTTCAGTTTGATTTCCTTCAGCCCTGCAAGCCCTTTTGTATCTATGCAACAGGATAAATCAATTCTTCCACAGGTTCATGAATGGCCAGGTAAAGTAATTAAATGAGGCACAGTGAGGCACTAAACCTTCCATAAGGCTGTTCAAAAAGATGCATGAACAGAATAAACCTCAATAATATAGCACAGACTTTAACAAATACTAAATGGTAAGATTTTTTTTAAAATACAGTATTTAGTTATAATCACTGGTTGACTGATTAATTTGAATACATTTTATATGATTGTCTGCTAACCAGTGATGACAGATCTGTGAAAGGGGGTGGAAGTAGGACTCCCATTGTGTCACAAGGAACATGTGCAAAATACTGCTATTTGCATTGTACTCATTGAATGTCCAAAAATTACTCAGTGAACAGGGTTGAACTCTTGGCAACATCCAAACTGCTTGGCAAATAGCTGGATCCCCGCTCACAACCAGCAAACAAAATCTGAACTGAACTGACAAATGTTTGAGCACCCCTAGCTACAGGGATATTTTTGATAAGCCACAAGTTTTCCTAATCAGAAAACAAACTCCCATACTTTAAGTAGAAATCGACACAGCATCAATTAAATATAATTTTTGAATATTCTTAGAAGGGTTGAAGTAGGCGAGGGTGGTACATCTACCATAGAGTGGACTCTGTAGCTTTTCAGAGAGCTATAGTAAAGGGAGTGATTTGTCCCAGCACCTCCCAGAATGAGGACATTAGATCAACTATGTGGGTTAAAGTAGGTTTGTTAAATTAAATAGCTGATTCGCATCATCTTGTGTGGGCTTAAAATGTTTCTTTAAAATGTTTCTTAAAAAACAGCAGTCTGTGTCTTATGGAAAACTTCTTTTGAATTGTGGGATTGTCAAAGTACAGTCTTAAACTCAGTAGTGGTAAACAATTTAAAACTCTTCCAATTTTGGGTGGAAGAAGAAAACCTCAGTCACGAAGCTTGGGGTTGGGCTTTTCCAAGGAGGATGTGTGACATATAATATTCTTGTCCAGATTGCTGGTAACTAAGTGAGAAACTGCTCGGAAGTATAAAGTAGTGCAAACCAAAATTATTTTTGAGCAGTAGTAAACTACAGAATATACAGCTCATTAAATTATTACTACATGAAGCACCATAACAGAATCAACTATACCAAGGAAAACAACTATTTCCCTCCCCACACTCTGTCATTGCATCTGTATCCACTGCTGCTGTCTCCAGTTGTTAAAAGGTATATTTTAAAAATCACATTTTGAGATGAGAGGTACTAATTAGCTTCCATTGGGAGCAGGTATACTCAGAAACCAGCCGCATATTATCCAGTGGGTCTTACTTCCAGGAAAGTGTCCATCAAATAGCAGTCTTTGTGTCCCTCGTGGTAGTGTCACTAGGTAAATTCATGCAGGTCTGTTCTTGCACTGCCTTGTGGGAACTTCATGCCCACCACACACAATAGCACAAAAATATTGTTTTTGCAAGTTTTATACTGGTAAAAATATGCCTCTTAAGGCTTGTTTTTTTGCAATACCTTACATGCAATATTCACGCTGAGATTTGAAGGAAAGGGAGATTATTTTCCAAGGCACTACTCTGTCTTGACCATATAACATAAGTGATTACTGTGACCTAACAAAACTGCTGGGCACAACATTTGAGTTGAACCTACACAAATAAAATCAGGAGGGTATATGATCCATAATGGTCCAAAGATAATTTTGGGGTGTAGCGGCCCTCCTCCCCAGTTTCTGCTTGTGCATTGTCCTGGAGCAGTTAGCACTAGAACTGTCCTTTAGACCAGGAAACAGCATAGGTCCACAAATGTGGAGGTGTGTGATATCTATCGGTCCAGAGCTTATTTTGGGCTGCAGAAGGCAAGCACCTGTTCTAGTTCCATAGTCAAACCTGCTTTCCAAGATAGTCTTCTTCTTGGATGCAATCCATATTGAGATTTAACACACACAATATGCAATCCATATTGAAGCTCTTGGGTCCCGAACCAGTGGCTGGATTGGGGACTAGTGTGTGTTATCTTATGGGGGACAGTCTCCTGAGTCTGGGGATGTCTGATTTGGGGTGATCCAAATATTGCTTTTGGGGTGCAGCTTCCCTCCAGTGTCTGCATGTACATTTATCCTGGGGGCACCTCACTTTGGAGCAGTTAGCATCCGAATTGGGCTTTGAACCAGGAAACAGCATAAGTCCACTTGAAGAGAAGAGTCCTCTGATATGAAAGTGTATGATATGTGTTGGTGCAAATCTTGTAACTTACTCTCAGTATTTGTGGTTGGATTCATGAATAAGGAACTAGGAAACATGAATAAGGAACTGAGAACCAAACCTCATAAATAAATGACAAATGTAAATTCTGTGAGTAGCTCCTTGAAGCAAAACTAATAAACAATAAGCTACCCCTTACTTAAGAATAGGAATATTATATAATATGTTCTCAGATCTGACAGTAATTTAATTACATACCAAGAAGTTTTTGACAACTTGCTAATTTCCTCACCAAAACAATGTGTTAGCCCAAATGCTTTATCTACAACAGCTGGCAAACTAAATTTATATTCGGGTTCCTGCCTTTGTATACTGAAGTCCAATCCACCCCAAGGATTTTTACCAGGTAGGAGCGAGACTGGTGTGTTCCAAAACCATTTGTCTTTTACTTAAGAATATATAAAATCACATACACACAAACTCAGATTCACACATACAATCAAACAAGTTCCTCAGAAATACAGAATTATAATAGTTAGTCACTATAGAAATCACAGGTAGGGCAATGGGTTGCAATACTTATCTATCCTGAAGCTTGTCCGCCTCAATGAAAAATAGAGGGGTCAGGGAGATTTAACACACAGCTAGAAACCAGCCAGCATGTGTGGACCTCGTGGCTGCAGACCAAGAGATCAAGTAGGAACAAAGGATTTTTGGATAGGAAGCTGGGCTTGAGAGGGGTTTCAAGCAGACAGAGGGCGTAGGTGGGGGTAGGCGGCTAGCAAAAGCTAAGCTGCTGGACCTCACCTTTTATAGGTGAATCCTTTAGTGGGTGGCATCTACGCCAATCTGTAAACCCACCTACCTGGAAGTCTGTCCCAAAACTAACCTCATTGGTGCATGTAGTAAGGGGTTGATACCTAAAGGGTTTGGCCAATATTGAAACTCTAGACTCTAACTCAAGAGAGGGCATCTGGTGAGGTGTGAAAGCTTGGTGCTAGGATGCCCATTGAAGTGCAGATGAATCTTGCCTGTTCCCAGGTAATCAAAGCCCATCTGACAGGAAATGGCCATTCAGATGTAAAGCAGAAATGTCTGTACGTGTGCTTTCAACAGTTCATCAATGGAGGCTGATTTCAAACAAGTTGTTGTTTGGCTGGCAACAATAGCGATGCTTCTTCTTCCCCTCAGGCAGCAGCTGTGTATTTGAAACCTACATTAACATGTAAGGCTTAGAGCAGGTCACTATCTATGTGTATCTCACAACAAGCGACTTGTACAGCGTTCCTTGAGCCTATGGGTGTATGTATGCACAGTCCATGTGGTGTTGGCAGCAAGTAAAGCAAAGATTAGCCTCAATTCTCAACAAATGAAAATAGATTCACTTTGATATTTGCATCAGCATGAGAGTCTCTGTGCCACCACATTGTGCATGTCTCTTGCAGGGCCCTTTTTGCAAGAACTACATTTGGAGAAGCTCTCTGTGTTCCAGTTAATTGACCTGGGAATTGCTTCCTATATACTGGTTTCTGATTAAGGAAACTAACAGCTAGGAAAAAGCATTTTTGATTGAATTTGCTCTCTTGAACACTATTACCATTCAATCCATTTCTGATTATTCCTTTTAAAAATAACAGTACTATTGGCTCTTGGCTGGAATCACAACTTTTAAATACTGAACCATGTGAATTAAGGAGAAAGCTTAGGCTTTTTTTAAAAAAATTGGTTTGTTTTTAATTTTGAACCCTTTTGAAAAGGGGCTAGAAATAGATTATATCCAGCCAGTTTCATCTCTCATTCTCACACAATTCTCCATCCATGCTACAGTCCCCATCCAACATGGCTTTTATACATCTGGGCCCCATGATTCTCACCATAACTTCTTTGGGTCATCAGCAGAAAAGCTGGCTGGATCCAGCACTTCAAATATTGTAACAACCACTAATGAAGGAGATGAAAACTCAAACCACTGGCTCATACAAAACAAGAAAAGAATAATTTAGGTAAGCACAACAGCATTTTAAATTATAATACCTTCCATATACAATGTGTGTGGATCTTAGGGTGTGGTTGTAAGACACATGATACAGCAATTTTGTTCAAGCTATTGAGGTCTGGATCTGGTTTGCACCCAGATAGGAGACCAACTAGAAATATGTGTGAACTGCCTTGAGTTAAACAATAGGGGGAAAGGTAGGACAGAAATAAATAAGAAAATCAGAAAGGAATTTACTTAATAGTCACATAACCTTTTTCTTATCTTACTTTGGTTTGTTTTCCTTGGCATTCATCAGATACTCCTCCAGCAGCATAAATTCTGGTTTTCCATGGTTCTTTTCCACATGGCTGCAGAGTGTGTGAACATCACAACAATATGAGTGAGGATGATAATATGGGTGTTTTCCCTTCAATCCGCACACTTCCCCAAAATAGAGCCTGAGTTCAGACTGTCAGTTTGCCCCGATATAGGCTCGTGTGAGGAATGTTTCATAAGTGGATTAAAGGGGCTGTTCACACAGGCACATTAAAGGGGCTGTTCACACAGGCACATCTGTCTGGTGTTCCCCACCCGTACTCAACCCGTCTTGTAGCGTTTGCCTCCTGGGTTTAAAATATACCTGGTGAAACTGATAGCAAACCCTGGAGAGCCCATTTATCCCGCTTCATTCCACTTCCCAGAAATGTGAACGCTAACAGCTAAAAGCCGGGAACAGCCCATGTTAATAATGTGTGCCAGCTGTTTACACTGACTGACCTCCTAGCCTCACTTTGGCACCAGGAAAGTGCAGGTGATTGCCTTGAAGAGGGGGTAGTGATGTCACCAGATGTGCCTATGGCCCACAGCAGCCAGATCCTGCCCTATTTGCTGTTGCACCTAGACACCTAAGCATCTGCTGTGAGGAAAACACCACTTACAGCCATGCCTCCGGGCCAACAGTGTGAACGCTCCCTCCGCCTCCTCCCAGTATGCTCCCGCATCAGTCCATGCAGTGTGACCGGGAAAACTCTGAACAGTTTGTTCCGGCTCTTTTTTGCAACAACTCCCTCCCACTTCAAACTGCCAGTCTGAACTCAGCCAGAAAGATCCTGATTAGATGGGAAAGGCCAGTGTGACTGTGTGAGGAACACCTAGTATCATTACAACACTAGGACACAGAAAACAGGTCTTTGAGAGAGTAGCACAGAGAAGCATCAGTGTGCATATGTGAGGCAGGTCCTTGTTCCTAATGTAAGGCACTGTAAGAAGAAAGTGGGGTGATATGGATAATATTTAATTTGAGATGAGCCTAAAAGAGCAGTTTTCAAGTTGCATTGACAGTCAAAATGGGTTTCCAAAGTCCTGTGGGCGCTTGCTAGAAAGGATGTGAGGGTAGCACTAAATGTAAACTAAGAAGATATTTTGAGATATTACTTTATTATATGTATTGTAAGAGTAAAATTATTGTGTGTATGTGCTTTGAAAGGGGCTTTCAAAGCAAATCAGAAGCAGAAGTGATTTACCAATGCTGTCCTCTGCAGAGTCTTCCTTGGTGGTGTCCCTTCAAAGTATTGACCATGCTTAGCTACCAAGAACTGACAAAATCTTTTATATGTGTGTGTGCGCGCACGCGCGTGTGCACGTGCATACACGTGCATTTGTGTGTGTGTGTTAGTCTGAAGAGAGAGATTGTGAATTTGCTGTGCTCTATGTGAGGAAATGGTGTCTGATGGAGTTATCTTCACCCCAAACAAAATGTCAATAGCAAACAACAGGAAAAGGGACACTTCTATTATTGTACACATCCATTACAATAAAATAATGCCAATTTTTATGCTGGAAAACCTTTACTTGAAAAGATAGGAGGTCAATGTCACACCCCAGGGCTGATCTTAGATTGTCTAATGATTTTCTGCTAGCAGGATTTCAGTTAACATTATAAATATTTTAGATAGTGTGATATAAGATCTTTTCCTTTCTTTTTAACTTCCCAAGATAACTGTGGAACTTAAATGGTCCTGCAAGAAAGTAAATAGTTAGATTATGGGAGTTGAGGAAGATGAGCATTGATTATGCACTTCTACAAATTTAGAGAACAACATAAATAAATTAGAAGATCCAGGATAGAAGCATAAATAACATTTCCTATATATCCAATTATGGGTAGGGATCAGAAACAAATCTAAAAATAAAATCTGTCAGGAAAAAAAAAACAGACAAGCTTTTCATTCAAAATTCCATATGTTCGTGCCAAGACCAGAAGTGATTAAAGGCGTATGCTCTTCAAATTATGTTTTCCAAACTATTAACATCTTAAATTTCATCTCTTGGGCAGAATGAAAAATTGCCTAGCATTCTAAGCCATGTTTGTGTAATACATTTAGATATGTCAGAAGAAGGAATAAATTTTAATCTCTGTAAATGTCAATGTTTAATGCTAAATTGTATAATCTTTTAACAAATTGTTATTTATTAGAAACAAAGCAAATATTACAAAACCATTATTAGTATTATCTATTACTATTAAATAAATATATAAATGAGACACACACCCTTAGGCTTGCCAAGTCTCCCACTGTGGTAGGATCCTCCTGGCAAAACCTGATGTTGCCAACCTATAACTGAAAGGCTGGTGGGAGAAAAATAAAAACAAATTCAAAGTGAAATCACTTCCAGCTTCCACTTCATGATGTTTTCATCACAATGTCAGGGAGGATGCTCTAGGTTTTGCCACAATTTATGGAGGCATGCCATCAGGCATTAGCCACTCCACTGTAGCTCTGGTGCCATCACCAGCCATATTGGGCCAGAGAGAAAACATTGTAAAGTTACACATGGCTTGGAGGAAAAGTCGCAGGCCAAGCTTCCTTGTTTGATCACCACATGGGGAGAGGACAGAGGCACACAAAAGTTCTGGAACTGACATTTTGCTCCTGAAAACCACTAAAGGGGGAACAAGATGGCCCAGTTGATAGACATCAAGTACTTTGTCTGAGATACCGCTTCACAATCCCTCCACGCCACACTCTTGTGACCTGTCCACTCTGAGCCGCATGCATACCCACACTGCCCACCTGCATGGCTTATCAGTTCTTAGCAGTGTGTTCGGGAAGTGTGAGACCCAGAGGCCTGTTCCTCCCGTGGTAGAGCAGACATGTGTCCCTTTATTCCACCCCTACCTGCACATTGTGCAAGCTTCACACAGTATGTACGTGGACAGGGGATGGGGACTTCGGTGGGCATGTCAGTCTGTTGAAGAGGTGAGCCACAATGCATGGAAACTCATAGTGAACTAAGGTCCTTTCTGCACTTGGGTCTCATCCCTGATTTTATCAGAGTTCAACTCACAACACAATACCTTGCATTTATCTCTGGTTATACAGCATCTGTTTATCCTGGGACAAGTGTGGGATGAAACCAGGGTGACCTCGATGTAATGTGGAAACAAAAAAATACCCTGAGATCATTACAGGGGTGAACTTGAGTGTAGTGTAGAATGTAAGTTCGGAGACAGGGTTGAACTAGTATTTAAGGTCTAGTGTGGAATCACTAGATTTAAGGTCTAGTGTGGAATCACCCTATATGCCATCAGTTTTTAATGTCCCTGTTCCGCTCCGGGGGTCGCAGGCTGAAGGAGCTGGAGCCCTGGAGCCCCACAGACCCTTGCAAGACCCCCACTGCACACCTTCTTGCGGGGGCCAGGACCCGCCCCTCCAGGATGGGAGATGAGTGAGGAAAGATCCCACGATGTGCGGCCCCCCAGCCTGGCCAGGCGTCGAGACCGGGGCCCGTGGAGCGGCTGCGGCGGCGAGGGCGATGAGGAGCCGGAAGACGGAGCAGGTGGGCCAGGAGCAAGGGGCCGAGAGATGGGAGCTGGGGGGTGGCGCCGGCCTTGGAGGCCTCTGTGCCACGCCGCTGGCACTGCCCCCCAGCTCCCATGCTGGAAACAATCGCAGAAACGCCCCATCGGCGTCGCCGTAAATAAAGAGGGGCGGGACCTAGCCCCGGGGGCAGAAGGGCAGTCCTGGGAGTGGGGAGAGGGGAATAAAAGGCAGCAAGGGGAAGGGGCCGGGGAGGAGGAGCACACTGGGACTGGGAGCTGGAGAGAGAGACAGAGAAACTAAGCAAGAGAGAGAACGAAGGGTGAAGGTTGCAGCGTGCTGGCAGAGGGATGTGAGGGGTGCACTTAACCCTGTCCCCTGCCCATCTGAGGCCCTTCCACCCCACCCCTTTTACTGAACTAACCGTCGCCGGGACTGCCTGTCCCCCCTCCAAACACGGCAACAGGGGGCACCACCCCACGAACCCAGGAGACGCCCAACAGTCCCTGTGTTATATTTTGCAGTTTAACAAAACAGGGCCAGTGGTACCATGAAAACTGGCAACATAATCCCACCATGAGCCTCCCTGAGTCAGAGATCATCCCCTCAGATATGTGAAGGAAAAATCACAGAAGGGGGGGCAGAGAGTGGTGTGGCGGTAGGGGGTGAGATGGAATGAGAAGGGAGAAAGTCTCATCCACTCAAGAATAAACAAACAGGGAATGAGTTGTAGATCACTCCAGACTTTATTGAATAGCAGCAAGAAATAGTAAAGTGGCATTCATATGACCCATGACAAAGTGGCAGGATACACACTGGTCACCGCAGCCAGCTCATACTCCTCCAGGAATGTCATCCTTCCAGGTCTCCTCCCTGTTGACTCACTGCCTGCACAGAGAACCATTATGCAATGCAATAATGAGGGAAGATGCACTCCAAAAAAGTTGTGACTATGCAGCCATATTGGTGGAGCCCCATTTAAGTCTGTGGTCTCCCCTCTCCATGGTGGGGAGCTCCATTTGTTGGGATACCCCTTGAGGTATATGTCGTGGTGGCCATCCAAATGACACTTTCTCATCTGCTGTGTGGGTTGCACCTCAACTGAATCTACTCCGTCTGTTTCTGCTTCTTGCATGGGGCTCTAATCTTGCAGGCTAATCAGTTCTATGGCTGTTTTGGGCAGCCATTCCATGCAGAACAGTGGGGCAGCTGCCAGTCACCCCCAAATTCCAGTTGTGTCCCATCCCCCACCTACAGTAAATACAGTATAGTAAAACAAATGGAAGCAACAAGGGAGTATTTAGACATGGTGATTGCTCCTGCCCCCACACAAATATTCTGGTAATTTCTAATGGGACTGTTCTAAAGCTCATATGCAAGTGGATTATACACTTTTTCCCCTTTCCAGGAGCTTGCAGGTCTATGCAGGCAAGCATTTAGCTGGTGTTTCATTTTTTTAAAAGATTCATACATAGCTTTTTAACACTTTGAAGGCTGCTGCAAGAAAAGGGTGTGTTTTTAAAAAATATGTAGCAACCAGCCAATCAGTGCTGAGTATAGCTCCGCTCTCAGATGGAAGTAGGTGGCTTTGTGGTCAGCTTCATGATCAACTCAGGGCTGGGCAAACCATATTGTGCAAACCATATTGTGCAAACCAAATTCCACTTCTGCTTAAGACCAGAACAGACTTGGGATACTTGGGAGAAGGTTGTCTTGTCTGTCCAAAATGTGGCATCTACAAGCTCATTACTGAAATTATTTATTCAAAACATAAGTACTTTTTGATTCAGTGTCCCAAAAGACCTTTGGCTCAGACTTCTCGACAACTCTGTAATCCTGGAACTCAGTTGACTTTGCACCTTTGCAACTGGATTTTACTGTATGAAATGACAAACTTTACTTGCAAATGATTGCTCTGAAGTTCCCTGAAAGTTGATTATTCAAGCATGTGTGAAAGCATCCACAGATACCATACCACTTGCTTTTCTTGCGGGACTTCATTGTGCAGAGGTTTAGCCCTCTATAAAGCAATCTCCACTGTGCTGTCTGGGGTCACCAGATCCCAGAGCTAGACAAAGCAGTTTGGAAATATGCTAGTCAACCTATGTAGTTTGCTGGATGTAGGATGTTCTGTGGGTCAAATTCTTCTGGATGATTGGTACAATAGGTTGAACAAAGGGTATGAGAAAAGAAATGGTAACAATGAATAGAATTTAAACAATGCATTTGTTCATAGAAAAGATTTCAAAAGTTTTCAATTGAAAGTGTTTTAGTAACAGGTCTGCCCCTCAATTAATAGGAAGCATTGCCATGTCCTACACAATCTTTTAGTACAGGCAATAATTGTGGTAGTTTCTAAATGATGCTGTTTTCAAGCTCACGTTTTTACAGAATTAATGAGAATGAGCTGAAAAAATAGCAGGGCTATCTATGCTTACTGAATACTTGAACATGTAAAGCTGCAGTGAACTGAGTCAGATCATTAGTCTGTCAAGATCAGTATTGTCTCTACACTGACTGGCAGCAGCTCTCAGGGGTCTCAGGAAAAGTTCTTTCACACCATTGACTACCTGACCCTTTTAACTGGAAATGCCAGAAATTGAACTTGGGATCTTCTGCAGGTGAAACAGATACCCACAAATCTGAAAGGCAGAAAGCAATCACAAAATTTTGCTCTAAGCCTTTTATCGGTTTTTAAATTGTGGTACGATCTAGATGTAACTGGGGTTGTGGTGGTATTTTGTTCCGTAAAAATATAAAAACCAAAAGGGCTGCCTATTATTGCTAAGGTATCAGCAAATATAAAAATAAAGAAGGCAGAAAGTGAACTACTCGTCTAGAGGTAAAGCTTTCTTTAAACATCTAAGCAAACTTTTGCTTTAATATTCACATTTATATTCAGAATTGTGTGGTTGGAGTTGGAACTGGAGCATAATACAGAAAAGCTTTGAGGAAGGCCCAGAGTTGGTCCTAGTTGCACAGACAGGACTTAGTTATTTATTTGGAGAAAAAAGTGGATTTTATATAACAAAGGATGGGGTCTTTGAGCAAAGGTCATTTCAGCTGAGAGTATTGAGTGAAAAATGTTCTTAAGCCTTCAGGTGCTTATTTAAAGATAGATGTTCTGCTGCACCTGCCTGTACAGATAGCTGCACATTCACTAGCTAGTTCACAGGCTTCAAAGGCTCTCTACTCAACAGTTATTGAAAGGGGTGCTGGCAAATTTCGCAAATAACCAATGAACAGGCAGCTTCAAGACATAACTGGCAAAGTCAGAAAGTCAACAATCCTCACAGTAAGTGGATTTGCCCCCCCCCGACCCTCTTTAACAACAAAGAAGCCAAGAAACCACCAGTACCCAACTGTCACTCAAAGGCCTAAAGGGAAAGATTGAAAACCCAGACCAGGACACTGAATTTAAAGAGCCAACTGGAGGAAGGAGGTTTTTGACGTTTGGTTCATTCAGCAATTTTTTTCTGACTGGATGACAGCTGATTACCGTGACTCTCTGTTTAGTCGGGGGGGGGAGATGGACCAAATATGTTGTAGGAGAAAAGTAATCTGACACTATTATGATGTATTTTAATGCAAACATTTTCTTATGAGGGCATTTGGCAGTTTGTTTGTATGGCTACTTTTTTGAGATTTTTTTTATTATTCAATTTTAACAAAAAAAATGCAAACTAGAAAAGGAAAAAATCAATACCTCATCAACCATTAAAGGGTTCATACAGATATTACTAAGATTAAGGACATAAAAATAGTAAATATAGTTTAAAATATAATTTAACTATAAAGTATATATCGACATATATTAAACATAACAATGATAATTCCTTTAGAATTTATTTCTGATTAGAAAGATAGGTTAGAATTGGTGACCAAATTTTCTTAAACACTAAGAGGGATCTAATTGATATCATCTGATTCACATTAAAAATACTCTTAGCTAGAACATAATGATTCCATAATCGTGTATGCCATATTTGTAGAGCCAGGGCAATGGAAATTTTCCAACAAGCAGCTATGACGAGTTTGGCAGCTGATAAAAGAATCACAATAACATTAGTTATCCATCTTTATTCCAATTTGCTCCTAATAGGATGCATCCCAGAGTAAATTCTAGTGTCATCCCTGTCATTGTTGTAACTGTCTCCAAAACTGCTTTCCAAAAAGGTACAAACACTGGGCAGGTCAACCAACAGTGGATATAAGCTCCAACTGACCCTCAATTTTTCTAACAACCTGGACTCAACTGTGGTGAGGTATACGATAAAGATTTTGGTGTTAGGTACCATAAGGAAACTAATTTAAACATTTGGTAATGTGTTGTCAAGACTGAAGAATTAAATTCTGCCAGTGTCCTAACTGCATTACATCCATCTGCAAGAGCCAGTGAAAGACAGTCTTTTTGCCATTTACATTGGTATGGTAATGGCTTTAAGAGAACAGTCTGTTCTACAATTTTGTAGAGTACTGAAATCATTCCTTTTTGCTTTGCAGGGTGTAGTTTAAGAAAACATTACAATTCTGTCAAGGGTTGACATACGATTCGGTGACATCCAGTTTAGAGCAAAAGGTTTGAACTTACAGGTAATTAAACCAATTTATCTGTTTTTGTAATTTTTGCTCCATGGCATTTTTAGTCAGAAATGATGTCCCATCAGTCAGATCTACCAGACGTGTCATCTGTTGTTTTTTCCAGAATGCTAACTCAGTTGTAGTTATACCTTCAAGAAACCCATCCTGTATCAGAAAAGGTGTAAATCTGGAAATTTGTGGAAGAAGTTTTGAGGAAAATTTATCCCAGGTATGCAGCAACGCTTTTAAAAATGGATTGTATGCAGTTTTCAGATGTTTATGGCGGCTATTCTGCCATATAATATCCATTAGGTCCAATGAGGACTTAAAATGTTTGTAGACTGATGTCCAATCTCTGGAATTGGTGACAAGTAAAAATATTACCAGTACCGCTAGGTGTACTGCATGATAATAGTGGGGTAAATCCGGTAACCCAAGACTACCATGCATTGGACATTACAAAAGAGTTCATTGGCTTACTATATGCTTTTTATATGCCCAGAAAAAACAAATAATTGTTGCCATTTATGCAAAATTGAAAAAGGAATACTAATTGGAATTGCTGTAAAGAGAAGAATAAATTTAGGAAGCAAAAAAGACTTTATTATATCGATTCTATCATTCCACGTTAGTATATTATTTTTCCAAGAGGCAAGTTTAGATCGTATGTCCTGAATAACTTTGTCATGATTAAATTTTTGAAGGTCCGATAAGTAATCTGGGATTTGTATATTTAAATATTTAAAAGAAATTGCTGTCCAACGATATTTATACGTTTGTTGAATTCCTGTTGTTTCTGCATATGAAAGATGTGATGAAAGAATAACTGATTTATTTTTATTAATTTTCTAGCCAGAAATCTGTGCATAGTCCTCCAAGAGTTGTTGGAGATGTTCCAGTGAGTATACAGGATTGGTTTAGATTGTATAATCAGCAAAGAGGTTAATTTTATAAGTATGATCACCAATCTTGATCCCTTTGATGCCAGAGTGAGTTCTTATTGTATTAGCCAATGGTTTTATGGCAAATGCGAATAACACTGGTGATAATGGGCATCCCTGTCGTGTGCCCCGTCTGATTTGGATCATGTCAGACAGCGAATTGTTGATTTTAATTCTCGCCTGCGGTTCAGTATATACGGTTGCTATTGCTTTTATGGCTACTTTTGATGTAACCTGTTTTAAATTTCTGGTTGGAGTAAGGGCATTAAATGAGTCACAATGTATTGCAGAAATCATTTCCAGGCAACAAGAAATGCCAGAATTTTTCCATCTTCAGTTCAGTTGAGAATCTCAATTATAAACAGTAAAAAAAGTCACATTCCAATTCATGTTCCTCCGGCCTTTAAGTCTATGCATCTAGCAATGAGTGCTGATCAGCTGGGAATTCACTAGAAACTGGCCAATAATAAAATGAAAATGTCTTAGAATGTTTATGACATTAGGCAAAAGCAATGCATTCACATAGGCAGTGACTTTATGATGGACCTCTGCACTCAATTTTCCTTTAAAGAGGTCAGCATTCACTAATTCATTGTGGAGGTAGAAGTGCAAAATCTTTTTTCACTGTGTATCACATGATGCCTCCATATAAGTTAAGTGGACAGAGAGATTCTGTAGGTACAAATATTTGGGAATTCATTTGCAGAAATTAGATATATCATTATGCTGTTAGGAAGACTCAAAGGTAGTCGCCATTTTGACTAAAGCCTATCCTACTGTAAAATTCAACTCTGTGGTAATTATTTTTTCAGAACATATGTTCATTCATGTGTTTGGTGTAGTGGTTAAGTGCACAGATTCTAATCTGGGAGAACCGGGTTTGATTCCCCACTCCTCCACTCGTAGCTGCTGGATGACCTTGGGCAAGCCATAGTTCTGTTAGAGGTGTTCTTGAAAAAGAGCAGTTTCTGTCAGAGCTCCCTCAGCCCCACCTACCTCACAGGGTGTCTGTTGTGGGGAGGGGAAGGGAAAGGAGTTTGTAAACTGCTCTGAGACTTCGAGTGAAGGGCAGGGTATAAATCCAATCTTTTCTCCTTCTTCTTCATTTTTATTCAAAACACTTCCTGGCCGCTAGTGGGACTTCTTCACTGGTTATTCTGTAATAGCAGCAGAAGCAATTATATCACTAAAGTATGAGCTCCATTCATCTAAGTGCCCAAACCACTTATATAGAAAGATAAAAATCCTACACATCATTTTAAATAGAATGAATCAGATTACAGCTAACATTTACAGGCATATAGACTTGGTTCACCACAGAGCACATAGAAGAAAGTCCTCTGTATTTGTTAAAGTGTTTTCTGAACACTTTTCTAATCCCATTTCAAACGTGTCATAAATCTTTAATACCCATGGTAACAATAGACATAGGTTGTTCTTAATAGTTTGTGGTTTGTATATATCCTTGCCATAATATAAATGTTCAGTTTAAGCAACAGATCACAGACTGTATTCTGTGTGCTGCTGGCTAATTTTCAGGCCAGATACAGAAAAAGTATTTGCAGGCATCCTATTTTATGATCCAATAATTCCTATTTAAAACTACTATCTTTTTTAATTTGATCAAGCCTATCCAAAGTGCTTTTTTGTTGTGGCATTTTGTATTATACATTGCTCATACATTTTGAAGTTGTCAGAAAATTGGCTTTAAAATGCTTTAAAAAACCTCAGAAAATGTATTATTGACTTTCTTCAATCAAGTACGGGAAAGAATCTTTAAATGCTTATTTAAAAAGGAGATGCATTATTGAAGACTGATATGAAAAGTACACAGGAGTTGTTTGTTTAAAGGTCAATTTCATCTTGTTTTCCCTGTGGCTATCAGGATAGAGAGCACTTTACATCTCAGAAATAATTACAGAGGAAGACAAAGTGCACTTAAGTTTTTGATGCTGGGAATAGGGCCTTCAGAGACTTACTTTCTTCACTATATTAATTCTTGAAAGATATTTTATATGATATGAACCAGCTATAATAGCATTACATAAAAGGTATAAAGTTTAACTCTTAAAACTTGGCTTTTAAAAAAACAAACTATGGGTTAAATCCAGCCAGCTCTTTAATTCAAGTCAAGTCAAGTTTATTAGTACGGTCAAGCGACCAGCCAGTAGAACATTTCCAAGAATAATAATAAAATACACAATAAATACATAAGTACCTAGTAAATACATACATCGAATATATATATAAAAACTTTAAACAAATACAGGAACAACACAATATATCGTTAAAACGCATCAATACAACGCTAATTTGTCATCAGATCACTATCTAAGGTATAAGCTTCCTCTTTTTAAGGGCCAGAAAGCAAAATTTTGCCACAGCTAAAGATATCCTCTCTATCCGGTCTTCCAGCAAAAAAGTTAAAATCCTCAATTCCGCAATTTTCAACTGAACATCCAAGGGTTTGAATTTGGACAACAATGGGAAAATTAACAGCTGTCTCTCCATAGCATAAAAGTTACAATGTAACAATATATGTGAGACCGACTCTATTTCAAGATTTGTACACGGGCAACATCTCTTTAATTCAATCTCTCTCAATTCCAACTAGTGAATTTGTATGATGGAATCATTAATGTCCTATAATCCCATTGTGCCCTTTTTGAGTGGCCAAAGGGGACCTATTATTTAGGGATGGGCACAAACCAGAAAATGCATTTTGGTTTGTGGCATGCCCCATTTGCAAACCATGGACCATCACAAATGTTTAGCTGCCTCATGAACCAGTTCAGTTTGTGAGGTTTGTGAGGCAGTAGAATAGTCACCCGGCATGCCAGAGACACCAAACTCTCAGGGAATCTCTGACTATCTCTCCTCTACCAGCTCTCAAATCATGGTAAGGATTGGATTTATGGGGACTGAGTTATGGCCCCCAAAGAAGATGCCTCCAGAAAAGTGCTTTCTAGGAAAATGACTGCCTGTCAAAATGACCAAGGTTCAGGAGTCTATAGAATAAATCCTGTGCAAGCTATAGACAGCAAAGTTACAGGGGACCTCTCCCAGATGCTCCTCTATATGCCTTCCAAGTTGTTGCTTTGAAGTTCTGTAAACTTTTTGATTTAACAGAGACAGTCTGTCGAGAAGTGTCTCTGCTCACGAATAGGCACAAAGCTCCACAAACAATTTGAAAGTTTGTGGAAGGTTTTTACTGGTTGTCTTGCCATGAACTGGACATCATGAACCACAAACTGGCCAAAATTCATCATGAACTTTAGTTTGTGAGTGGGTTCACACCCATCCCTACTCTTCTTCCTTTTTTTACCAGCAGAAAAGCCAGTTGGATCCAATCTTACGTTATTCACATGCTTATGAATATAAAACAGTTTATCTTGTTTACAGAAAGTTTTGGAATTTTCACTCATCCTTTATCCTTTAATATAAGAACTTAAGAAGAGCCAATGGCCCATCTAGTCCAGCATGCTGTCTCACACAGTGGCCAAACAGTACCTCTGGATGGCCAACAGTGGGGCATAGAGATTGAGGCCTTCCCCTGATGTCACTTCCTGGCTCTGGGATTCAGAGGTTTAGTGCCTCTGAATGTGAAGGTTTCCCTCAGTCACCATGGCTAGTAGTCATTGATAGACATCCTCTATGAATCTATCTAATACCCCCTAAAACTGTTTATTCCTGTAGCCATCACTACATCATCCAGCAGCAAATTCTGCATTTTAATCACTCTCTGTGTAAAGTAATATTTCCTTTTGTCTGTCCTGAACCTACTGTCTATCAGCTTCATTGGATGCCCTCAAGTGCTGTTATTTTGGAAACTATGGCTGTGGCATGGGAACGTGCCCCACATTTTCCACAGTGGACACAGAAGCAAAAAAGTCATTGAGCTTCTCTTCCATCTCTCTAGCTTCCTTTAGCAAGGAACTTCAGGAACAGACGAGAAAGGGAAATTGCTGAGTTGCAAGTTATTACAAGATTCAGAACAATAGAATCCCCAGGACTTAACAGGATATTGGTTTCTTATCTCACTAACTTCAGCCCTTACATCTGTATTATCACCAATGCCACAGAAGGGCCATATGTCCTCTTTATTTTATTTTATTACTTGGAATTTGGAATAACAGATTAGAATAGTAAATTGTAATGTCATAGATGCAACGAACATGAAGTTGAGCAAACTTCAGAGGACGGCGGAAGACTGGAAGGCCTGGCGTGATCTGGTCCATGGGGTCGCGAAGAGTCGGACTCGACTGTGCAACTGAACAACAACAATGTAATTAAATGAATAGTAGAATGTAATGTAATTTGAAATGGTAGATTGGAATGTATTCCTCTGGTCTGGGGACAGGGGAGATAGAAACACACAGAACAACGGAATCCACACTTCAAAGAAGATGCTGTAAGGTCAAATCCATTGTTTCCCCTTCAGCCTCCTTTTTACTTTTCCCCACATTTTTGTAAGGTTCTCTCTTTTGAAACCAAATGTTACAAGTTTGGACTTTAGGGGTAACTTTCCATTGACCTGAATGCTGAACTATGGCAGCAAGACTACTGTATGCACAAAAATGGAAAAGTCCAACAATGCCTACAGTGGAAGAATGATTTAAAATGTTTAAAAGTTCATATGTTTTCAGTATAAAGACTGAAAATTGCATTTCCCTCTTGAGAGTCCCAGCACCTCTTTAAAAAAAAAAAGCCATGCTTTGAAGCAAACACCTCCAGTGCAAGAATAAATAACAGTGGTGATTATGGGCATCCTTGGCGTATCCTCTTTTTTATTTGAAATCCATCTGTTAATACTCCATTAATTAAAATATTTGCATGCTGTTTGTTTATTCTATGTACAGAGTAAGAGAAATTTATGTAACTAAGCCTATATTTGTCAGAGAAAGTTGGAACAATTGGAATTAATAATATAAATAAATATAAAAAAAAGCCATGCTTTGTGAGTGTGTGCGTGTGTGTGTGTGTGTATGTATGTATGTATGTATGTATATTCTCTTCTACATTTTTTGTTCTTTGTATGATGTATATCTGTTATATCTTGTTAATTGTTTTCTTTTTCCCCCTTAAAAATAATAACAAATTTAACGATTGCTACTTTTGAGGTAGCCTTTAACGTTCTGTGTCTAGTTACCTATTTTTTTCCTTGAGGACCACAAAACTATATTTCCCAATATCATTGGTGCCAATATGCACCATGACTACTGAGTCCTCCCCAGCACTATCTATCCACCTATCTAGACAGTCCATAACCTTCCCACCAGGCAGGCAAATTCCCATGCTGTCAAAATGCTTGTCACAGATCCCTCTGTCTATATTCTAATGATCAAATCACCCACTACCAAAAGCCCACCTCCCCCCAACTTCAGTGGGAGATCCTTGCTATGAGAGGATATTGGTCTGTCACTTAAGGAAGGGGTCGCTTCTAAGGGATCACGTCCCTGCTCCTTAGACTAATGCCTTCCAACCTCAAGACTCTCACTCTTCACAACAGCAGAAGAGCTGTCAGCACAGGAGTGGAACTGTTCTGGTAAGTCCCTGAAGGGGTCATCCCAAAACCTCTCTCTCTGCCTCATCTTCTCCAGGTCGGCACCCCTAGCCTCAAGGGAATGAACTTGCACCCTTGAGAGTCACAAGCTCCATGCAGCAAGCACACACCCTCTATTTCCACCTGGTGGGTAGATAATTGTATGTGTGGCGCTCTTTGCAAAACACTGGATAGCACCTGGATGGTCCCCTGCTGGCTTTCTACCTTCAGAACTGGTTAGTGGTTTAAAGGTATCTGATGCAGGGTCCCCATGCCTGATCCACAGGCTAAGAACATAATAATGATAATGATAATAATTGGAGTTGATGTTATACATAGCTTTGCATCTTAGTGGTAACCCCCTCCCCCCAAAGTACTTCATTTATATTGTAATTTCACAGTAAAATCTGATATAATTGGCTTAAAATTTCTTCTAATACGTATCAAGATCCCAATTTTTATTTTTTTATTGATGGTACATAGAAATTACAATTAACAAGTAGATATTTATAGACATACATGTCAAAGTTCAAAGATAAATCAAGATACAGTGATTAAAACTAACATTAAATTTAGTAAAACTGGTAAAATTAGTAAATTAGCATTTAACTATAAACACACATTGCTGATCTCAATAATTGAAAATATGATCTAGAAAAATAAGACACTGATTGCCAGTACAGTGTGAGAAGGTAGGTGTGTAGCTGCTGAGCTGGAGTGGAATGGTGCACTTGAGTCACTGTGATTTAGACCACTCGACTGTACACCTGTGGAAATGAGGAGGAAGAAAGAGAAATAATGAGTAAATGAATAAAGAAATAAAGAAGAAGGATGGAATGAGTTAAAGATGATAAATAGAACCAGGTTAAAGCGAAAGCATTTGTCAGTATATTGGATTAGGAGGCAGTAAGTCTTGCACGAGTATATATTCAAAAAAGGGGAACCATTTCTCTTTGAATGATGTTCTCCTAGGATAGAGATCTGATTGAAGTAGCCTATCAGTGATTTTCTCCATTATCAGATGATCCCATATCTTCAAAACCATATATCCATAGATGGTAGTGATGGCCATTTCCAATAGGATGCTAATACTGTTTTGGTGGCTGTTAGTAGGCTTTGGATGAGGTCCCATCTGATTCTGGGAATTGAAGGATCTTGAACATGTTGTAAAAAGATCAATTCCAGGAGTAAAGGAAGTGAGTATCCTGTAATTTGTTTGATATCTGTGAGAATGTTACTCCAGAAGGTTCTTATACTTGGGCATTGCCACCAACAGTGGGTGAAAGTGCCATTGCCACTACAGCCTTTCCAACAGAGTGCCGAGGTGGAGGAAGAGATCAGGGCCATCTTCTGAACTGTGATGTACCACCTGGATAGAATCTTATAAGATTGTTGTCTAACATGCGCAGATGATGAGGATGCTGGAGAGGCCTGCCAAATATTAGACCATTGAGCTTCTGTAAGAGTGATTCCACAAGTCTTGAGACCAAGCCAGTTGATAGGGCAAAGGTTTAACAGATTTACATTGACGTAAGATATGGTATATTTTCTTAATAAGACCTTGAGAGTTAGTGGCAACAGAGTTCAGAATATCTTCAAAGCTAGTGAGCGATGAGTGTAAGATATCAGACCATTGTAGAGTGCTGGCCATATGTTGCAACTGTAGATAAAAGAACCATGGAATTTTTTGTTAAAGTTTTTTCTCTAATAAAAGTTTTGGCACAAGGTCATGATTTAGAGCTAGGTCTTTCAGCTGCGTAAATCTGTCTTTTCTCCATAATAAGGTGATTTGTGGATTAGCTCCTCGTGGATACCAAGTTTGGAATAAGAAAGAAGAAAATCTTGAGTGCTTTGGAATTAGTATTTATTTGTAGGTATCCTGTAGTTTGAGGAGAGTTGTAGTAAAGATGTTATTACTGAGTCCATGAGGATGTGCTGAGGATTCTGTCCAGATGGCATCCTGTAGAGTTAGAGGATGCAGGAAGGGATCCAGTGTTAAGGTCCAGTGCGCTTGTTCTTTAGATTTTAAGATTTTTGCAATGTTTGATTGTAGAATTGCCTTATAATATGTGATGACATCAGGATAGTAATCCTCAGTGTCTTAAAGCTAATTCATGGGTGCTTGTTTTTCCAAAGAAAGTTACTGATGGTCGTTTGTCAATGTTGTAGAGTTTTAGAAGGTATCTCCACAGGTATTGTTCAAAAGAGAAATATGAGTTTGGGAAGAAGAAATGATTTTACAAGATGAAATCGGTCATACTATGAGAAGGACTGTTGATCCCATTTGTTAAGATCAGCTTTTATTTCACAAAATTTGTGATGATGATTGGATTTCATTAATGTTGCTGGAGAGGATGAGAGAAGAATTCCCAAGCAGGGAAGAGGCTTATCTGTCCATTGACATGAATACTTTGGTTTCAAACAGGATATTGTGGGTGATCTGAGATTTAAAGTTAGTATCGTGGAGTGATTTATGTTTAGGCCTGAAACCAAGCTGAACCTTCAGTGTGTGTCTTGAAGATGGGCAAGTGATTCAGTTGGATTTGTCAGATAAAGGAGCATGTCATCTGTGAAAAGGCTCAGTTTAAATTCATGAGTTGCTAAGTTGACACCATGTATCTTGGAGTTGTGTCGTATTTCGGCTGCAAGGGGTTCCAGAGCTATTGTGAACAGTAAAAGGGATAGAGGACATCCTTGCCTTGTCCCTCTGTGTAACTGAAAAGTCTCTGAAATTGTTCCATTGACCTTTACTTGTGCCATGTGGTGAGAATATAGTGCCTTTATTAGTTTGAGAAAAGTATCACCAAAGTTCATGTACTTCAGTAAGGCGTGGAGATAGGAGGTTTCCAAAGTGTCAAACGCCTTCTCAATGTCCAATGAGAGCAATAGTGTTTCAGGACCCATCTTTGTACATGAAGAAATTAAGTTTTTGAAGACATTATTTGTTAAGTCTCTCCCAGGCATAAAACCTGATTGGTCAGGATGAATGTATTCCATAATGAAGTTGTTTAGCTGGCATGCAATGATAGCAATGAAGATTTTATAATCCTGATTAAGCAATGATACAGGATGGTAAGAGGCCGGTGAGGTGAGATCTTTTCCTGGCTTGGAAATCACTACACGGGAGGCATGATGGGGGGAGGGATCCAGTTGTGAAGATCTCATTGTAGGTATCCTTTAATAGAGGAGCGAAAGTGGAAGCAAACCTTTTGTCAAATTCAGGAGGGTAGCCATCTGGTCCTGCCGATTTGTTATTTTTCAGGGATTTGATGATAGTTAAAACTTCTTATGTCTCAATTGGTCGAGTCAGTAGAGAACAATGATGATCTGTCAACTTCTTGATGTGTACATTAATATCTGATATGGAGAACAAAGATGGACGTTTGAAGGTGTAAAGTTTTTGATAGAACTTAGTAAACCTGTGGAGTCTCTTATCGCTGTCACTATCATTGAGGACTGTTTTGTTTTAACTCTCCAAGATAAAAGACATAGCGATTTTGGGGAGCTACTCCAATATTTTTTATGTAGAAATAGTAGATTTTTTTTTGTATTTGGGAGCATTCTGATGATTCTAGGAGTTTACGTTCAGTTTGGAGTTTCCGGTAAATGGACTTACCTCTTCTCAGTTTGTGTAGTTCTTCTAGTTGTTTGGTTTGGTTTTCATATTTTCCTTCTTTTTTTCAGGTGTGAAGAAATGGAGATTAGTTGTCCTCTGAGGACGACCTTGAGGGCGTCCCAGGTGATGGACTGGGAAGTGGCATCATTGCAGTTGTCTTGAAGATATTGTTTGATGTGTGGTGTTCAGAGTATAGAAGAGATTTGTTTAGAGACCAGGTCTTAGAAACAGGATTGGGGGGGGGGGGCTCAGCCTAAAGGAGCCAGAAACCCATGCATGATCTGACCACAAGATATTGCCAATGTCTGCTTCTATTATTTTATCAAGCATTGTTTTTAAAGGTTTTTATTTCTTTAACATTTAACATAGTTCAACAACATCAATAACAATCCTTTTACAGCAAAACATGTCTTTGATATTAATGTTTAAGCACACATTCCTAAAAATCAAACAATACCCATTCAGAAATGATGATGTCACACTACAATGCTTATACCAGACACATCTTATAGCAATAAAGATTTTAAGTTTTCTGGAACCACCTTAAGATGTGATAAATAATCCAATATGGTATATCATACTTCTATAAAGTCAGTTTGAGGTGGATTTAACTCATACTGACCAATTTGATATGTAACTTTTTTACATTATGTAAATTTCCCATATCTTCCAATACCATAAAGTGAGGGTTGGTGGATCTGAACCTTTCCAGGTAGTAGCTACAGCAGATTTTGCTGCCACTAAAAGAATGGAGATAAGTTTTTTTCCTAACCTGTGGGATTGAGACATCTGGCCAGCAGTTTAAAAATAGTACCTCAGGGGAATAGGGCACTACATAGCCTGTCATAAATATTTCATCCAACACTGCGTGCCAGAATTGTTTGGTTGCCACCAACAGTGTGCATAGGCTCCTACCTGCTCACATTTTTTCCAACAGAGAGTATGCTGTTAAGATATGTGAGAGTTTTTTTGGTGTTAAATACTAATGTGTCAGAATTTTGAACATTTGAAGTCTTATACTTTGAGTCTGTGAAGAAAATGTATGTGATCTCCAGACCTGTAACCAGATACTATCTGATAATATCAAATCACAGTCATGTTGCCACAATTTCTGATATGATAAAGAACTTTTAGTTTCTATTTTGAATATAGTCTGATAGATTTTAGAGATCAGGTTGTGATTAGTATTCACACAGTTCTGAAGAATGATTTCGAATTCAGTTAGTGGAGTTGACAGTATATTATCAGTATTTAAGCTGTAACAAAGGTTATTTAGGTCTAAATAAAGAAACCATGGTATCTTCTCCTCAAGTCTATCTTCCAGCTTAACTTTCTCAAGTATGCCACGTTTAGATGTAATGTCAACTATACTAGTAATGTTGGAATGCCTCCATGACTCAAAGAGTGCACTATTCTGTCCCTGTGGAAACAACTCTTGATTTAAAAATGAGGTGAAGCGCAATCTGGGCGGGAGCAGTTTTTTCCTCCTGTCATCCCAAACACTTAGAATGGAGGTTAGGAATCGATTATTATTGGTTAATTCAGGTCTTCATTGCTTCTTATTCCAGACTGCATCTACTACAGATCTGGGGTAAGTATATTCCAATTGGGTTATGATCCAGTCCAGAGGATTCTCCATTCTCAACATTTTTATAACATTTGATAATATGATGGAATTGTAGTAGATCTTCAAGTTAGGGAAGTCCATTCCTCCCTGGTTTGTTGGTCTGCACAAGGTGTTAAAAGTTATACATGATTTTTTATTATTGCACATGAAATTATCTAAAGCCTTTTGCCATTTTTTTAAAGTTTTAGAGGGAATTTCCACTGGTATCACCCTGAAGAGGAAGATAAATTTAGGAAGTAAAAATGACTTGATGAGGTTGTACCTCTCTGTCCAGGACAGACCTAAATTTTCCCATTTTTTGATTTGCTTTGTCAAGTCTTGGGAAAGTGTAGTATGGTTGTTTTTGAGATAAGAATAAAGTCAATTCTTGAATATACTTTGTTTCTTGGTGAGAAATAGGTGAAATTTTTCTGTGTAGGATGTAGATGACGCCAAATATTGATTAATTGAGAATCTACAATTAGGGGCACTGTGTGTCATATTTTTGCTTCCTAACATCCATTGGGGACCTATATGAGCAGTTTAGGTCAGGATTCACAATGGTGTCACCTCCAACAAGTATTTCTCCTTCTTGAAAGGAGTGCAGAGCAGCAGATGTATCTTAAAGAAAAGATAATTGATTTTCGTTTGCAGCATATAAAGAAGCTAGAGTGAACATTTTGCCATCTATGGAGACTTTCACAAAGATGAACCAGCCACGAGGATCACTTTTTGTAGTTTTATTTTGAAGTGCACATTGTTGGATACTATTATGGCTACCCCATGAGCTTTGGAGGATCCACCAGCATGAAATTGATGATGTATCCAAGTGGCTTTCAGAGGAGAGTTAGCAGAGTTAGTAATCAATTAATCAAGAGCAAATCAGTACAAATAGTAAAGGAGCAACACATAGAAAACTCTCCCCCTCCCCCCTCCCAGAACCCCCATAGATCTTATATAGCGTGTAAACAATAGTAGTTAAGACATACCAAACCATCAACATTTCTTAAAAAGCATGGCAAGCAAATTAATTGAGCTGTAATGACCAAGAACATGAAGTAAGTAAAATAGTGTGGATTGGTATTTTACTGCACTTTTGAGGAGACTGCGGTTGGTCTATTTTTCTTTTCTGAGTCACTTTGTTGAAGTCCATTGGTACAGGAATGGGAAGATTGAGCAATATCAAGTGTCTAGTATTGAGGTCATTAGCAAGGTAAAGCTTATCTTCATGTAGTACCTGTATTTTTGTTAGTTCTTTCCATTTATAAATGAAGCCTCCCTGGCAAAGTGCATCAGTAATAGGTTTTAAGTCTTGACGTTGGTTTAGAACCACTGGGGGAAGGTCCAGAAAGACTAGGATCACATTTCCTTTGTATTGAAGAGACCCTCTAGTTCTGGCCAGTTTTAATATTTTTGTCCTTGTTCTAACATTGGAGATCACAGCTAGAAGATCTCAGGGGCCAGATCTCTTTGGATTATGTAGAGGCCCCATATGAAAGGCGTTAGAGATGAGTGGGGTGATACCATTTTCTAAAGTGAGTTCTCGGGCTAGCCAGTTCATTAAGAAGGAGGGTAAGTCTAGATTTTGCATTTCCTGTTCATTAAACCCCCAAAATTTAAGATTGGCTTGGCATGTGGAGTATTCAAGAGATAATACCCACACTTGGAGACAGTAGTTTTTATGTTGAAGTGTCTTGCAGTCTTCTTGTAGTACCGTGCCTCATTTGAGGGCCTGTTCTGCTTTTTGCAAGATTGTGTTTAAAGAGATTTTTAAATCAGCTAGCTCATCAGAGATTGGTTTTAACAGAGCTGACATGTTAACTAGAAGTCTCTGCTCCATAAGTCTCAGCAAGTTAGTAAGGGATTCATCTGTGAGCCGGGGGTATTGGCAGGTTTACCTCAGGTTCTTCTGTAGCCATCTTGTTTGCATTGTCATTGTTTGTGCGGCCCAGGGTTGATTTAGAGTGAAAGTCAGAAATCATTTTATTTAGTGTAAAAGTCAGAAATCGTTTTATTTTGCTGTGAAGTTGATGCCTCTTTGGTTGAATTATGTTTGCCCAAATTGCTGTATGTTCAGTCTGGGAGTTGATTTAGGAGGTTCATGAGGGTGGGAGGGACGGAGCTCTTGTTTTAGGTATCCATCTCCTCCATGGCTGATGCCATGCCCCCCAAACCCATTTTAAAGAAGGGAAAATTCCTTATTGGCTCTTTGTTTGCAGATCAGACAGATCCCAGGTGTGAACAAATGGCATCTTACTTGAGTAATCAAGAGGACAGTGTGAGAATATGGTTTCTTTAAGGAATTGGGTGGGAAGAAACAACCAAACAGAGCCTAAGGGACGGTGTCCTTACCAGGCAAAATAGCTTCAAGGCAGCAAGAGGAAAGGCTCTCTACAAATGGAGTCCTCTAGTTAATAATGTTGATTAAGTATCGTTAATTACAGAGGTAATTTCGGGGGGGTCGCGGGGATCACAGTTCCCCCGGGTGAGGTACGGGGGGTGGGGCACATGATGAAGCCCCACCCCCCGCTTCCAGCCTTGCAGGTCCACTGCCGGGCCCCTCATGGGGCTCGGCAGTGGAGCTGCAAGGCTGGCGTGGCGGGGACCATTGGGGGCGGGGTGTGTGGCCTTATGACACACTTCCAGTGATGTCAGGGGGTGTGGCCTAATGACACACCTCCGGTGATGTCAGGGGGTTTGGCATATCCCAATGAGTTATGCTAATGAGTTCCCCTAGCTCTTTTTCTATGAAATGACCCCTGGTTAATTATAGAATGAAGATACCTGCATAGTTAGCAGCCAGAGAACACCACAGATGCACCACAGAACCATGCAACATGACATGTAATTTTGATTAGGGTTCAATTTTGCTCTCTGACAGAGAAATACAAAGTTTGTGAGATTCAAGATTGTTCTCCTAACTTTTCTCCTAACTTTTCTCCTAACTAGTGCATTTAAAGTGATGGAAACTAAAAGGGAACTGAAAACTGGGCACCTTTCCAAGAATTCACTCAAAACCTGTTTGTAAAATAAAATCTTTACCTGTAGAATCACCTCATTAGCAGCATTATTTTCAGCCTTGCCTCTGCTTTCCCCCCAAAAGCACACTATTGTGATGTTTTAAATGAATCCTGATTTTTTTTCCCTGTTTGTCTAAAAATTAATGAACTGCATCTATGGCAAAACTTCACTTTTCTTGGCAATGAACATATTTCTGTTTCAAATTCTGGCCATATTCCACTATAAGGAATGCACCTTCAAATAAATATTTTCTTCAGCTAAACATTCACTACTTCAAAACAAACTCAGTGTAGTGCCTGCCAAAAAAGGGCTTTTCATTTTTGTATGTGAAAACAGTTAAAAATGGAAACTGTTGTCACATTCCAATTATGGAAGCTGGCTCACATTGTATGAATATTTCTTGCAGAAATATAGCATTTTACTACATAACGAAGCATAGTTAAACCCTTCTAAGACTACTGACTTAAATGAATTTAGGAGGGTGTAGGATTGTGCTGTATGTATGAATAGAGCTATAAATTATAAAACTGAATAAAACTCACTGGGCTGATGAGTCTCACCTGGCCTAGGGAAAGTGGCTTACAGGGCCATTTCCAGGGTCTTTTCCTCTCCCAGTCTGCATTAATTTAAGTCTGTATCTATCTCTCATCCTTATACCCCTAAATGTCCTAAACTTCATATAAAATGTCTGTATTATTCCACAATCTAGGTAATCTATTTTATTCCTAATATACGCAAAGGGTTAGAGAGGGAATCAACTGTAGGTTGATGTACTTAGAGAGGGACACAGAGAAGACTGTTTCAGCATGCAGAAGAAATGGTCAGTGGACTGCAGGGGAATTTTATGAATTATATGAACAGCTGCAGGGGAATTATATGAAACTACCTTCTATTGTCTGTGCCTGTTCCAGGATTTCGTAAGTGCAGACAGGCATATGAACAAGCTGCCTTCATATGAATCAGACCCTTGGTCCATCAAGGTCACTATCATCTACTCAGACTGGCAGTGACTCTCCAGGGTTATCTTTGACATCACCTACCATCTGATCCTTTTATCTGGAGATGCTTGGGATTGAACCTGGTACCTTCTGCATGCCAATCAAATGCTCTCCCACCAAGGCATATCCTTCCTCATCACTGATAGACTTTGCTTTCACTCCATTCCCCCCTCATTTGGCAAAACCATGGCAATACCAGTCAGGGGACACTAAGCTCTCTTCTCCCACTACCCTTCATGCTAGCCTTTCATGGGAATGTTTCAGTTGCCACTCAAGAAGCCAGGCCAAGTTGTTTGAGGTATATGTTTCATTTTCCTCCTTTTTAAAGGCAGCCTAGCCTACTTTCTATAGGATTCAGTGGGACCCTGAATATTAGGAACTATTCCAAATATCTGGAACTATAAAATTTGGATTTGAAATTATTCATAAGTATTCTGAATATGGCATTATTCAATGCATCTGAATATTTCTGAATCCTAACCACACACCCTTCCTATCTTGTCTCTATTTGCATATGGCACTGACTTGATCTGGATCCTGAATTGTAGTGAAGTCATGTAATTCAACCAAAATAGATCCTCTGATCATAAGCTGACTACCACTGGGCCTACCTCAGCCACCCTCTGTCTGTGCCAGTCACCGAGAAGTAGTGGTCTAGGAGGTCTAGAATGTGACAACAGGCAAAAGCCACAACTACAATTTCCTTCCACAACACTGCCCTTTGCCAGTTTGATGCCCAACCAGCCACTTGGCTCACTATGACAGTAAAGCGACCTTGAGCCTATTCTTAAAGGGAAGACTTGTTTTCCCTCAGTATTAGTGTCAAACATCGCTCTGCTCTGTTTGCCATGGTTGCTGGAGGGGGAAGGAAATTCCTTAGGTGGGGGGGAGTGAGTGTGGAGTGTGTGGCTGCACTATATTAGAAGTGTAATTATTCTGAATAAGCCTTCGTCTCTCCCAGAGGAAAGTCCTTGAAAACTTTTGGTGCCAGCTTGCTTTTGTAGATAATGGGATCGTATATTTCCCAAGTGAAGCTGTGTGTGTGTGGGGGGTAGAACTGCTGGAGCTTGGCAGAGTGGATGTGATGTGTGAGTGGGCCTTAGGAGGGGTTACATTTGAATTAACTATAACCAGGGGTCATTTCTTAGAAAAAGAGGTGCAGGAGCTTATTAGCATAACTCATTAGCATAACTTATTTACAAATGACACACCCCCTGACATCCCCAGAAGTATGTCAGAAGGCAACACCCACCGCTCAGGCTCCACCCCAAAAATCTCCAGGTCTTTCCCAACTGAGAGCTGGCGAGCCTACCTGGAGAAAAACTGCTTCAAAAGCACAAAAGCACAAAGAAAATTTTTGGCAGGGGATCAGCTTTTGTGAGCCACTGCTCTCTTCAACAGATACTTCATAGCTGAAGAAGTGACCAGTGACACAGTTATGAACAGAGGCTACAGTTCCCGCATTTGCAGAAGTCTACAGATATGGGCAACATCCTCCTCACTTGCTACCTACATGTAATGGCTGATGACTCTGTTTCAATGTATCTGAAAAAGAGTGCATGAACACGAAAGCTTATACCCAGAATTAAACTTTGTTGGTCTTAAAGGTGCCACTGGACACAAATTTTGTTCTATTGCTTCAGACCAACACCTGAATCTATGCAAACCTGAATTATTCAAGAGGGTTCTTCTACAGAGGCAATAGGGTTACACTGTACAAAAGACTTCACAAAGTTACTTGAACAAATTAATCGGGTAGACACAACACCTCCTGTCCACACATGCTTAAGGTAGGATAGCAGCTCAATGTTTCCAAAGGTGAAGCCTAGTTTGTTGCCACTGGAGGAAGGAGTGTAGGCTACTAGCAGGAGGTGGAAGAAGCCCAATCTCACTCAGCAGGGAGAAGCAGGCGGGGAACAGGAGGCCCTCAGAGAAAGGGTCCAGGCACCACAGTTGGGACTACAAGGCAAGCAACCCTCCAAGATGACACAGGGACACTGCCAGTGCCAGGAAAAAGGGTACGAATAGGGATTTTGGAAACTATCACTTACCTTGTCAATGATATAATTGCCATGGCTGACCAACCATTCTCCCTCATGGAGAACGTGGCCTTTCACCAGCTGCTGCACCACCTGACTCCCTAATACACTGTCCGCTCAAGGAGGACCATGAGCCAGCAAGTGCCTTCCTGCAGGCTTCTCAGGACTGAGGTCGGACTTGAGGGGGGAAGGGCTCGCCCAAAGCTGCAAGATTCATTCAGGGGAAACAGACAGGACTGGGCACTGTAAAGGGGATGGGTGAGGGAACACTGGAGATAGTAAATAAAACAAGAGCCATGTGGCTTTTGATGATGTTCATAGCTCAATGCTGCAGGGACTTCCTGCAGCTTCTCCAGGGCTGAAGCCACTAATCTCTTACAGCATCCCCCCCTTTGGAAACAATGAAAGTTGGGGCACTTTCTTTGGGGGGGGGGGCATAAATCCAATCCAATCCTCACCAAACTTGAAGGGCAGGTAGAAGAGAGTCAGCCAGAGAGGAAGGAAGGAAGGTAGGAAGGAAGGAAGGAAGGAAGGAAGGAAGGAAGGAAGGAAGGAAGGAAGGAAGGAAGGAAGGAGAAAAGGGAAAGAAAGAAATGAGGGAAAGGAAAAGAAAGGGAGCAAAGAAAGGGGAAGAAAAAAAGGGAAAGAAAGGGAAAGGCTGGATAGAGACAGGAAGGGGAGCCGGACAGACATGCCTGGCTTCCCTGCGTGATCTTCTCTGAGTACCCCGTGGTGAGAAGATTGCACTGGGAAGCTAGGCATTTAAATCCCCCCCCAAGTCTCTCAGCAAAAGCAGAGCAGCTCAGGGGGAAAGGAGGGTATGTCTGCCCGGCTTTCCTTCCTGTCTCCAACCAGCCTGGGCTGGCTGGAGACAGGAAGGGGAGTCAGGCAGACATGCCTGGCTTCCCTGTGCGATCTTCTCTGAGTGCCCCATGGTGAGAAGATTGCCCAGGGAAGCCAGGCATTTAAATCTCCCCTGAGTCTCTCCGCAAAAGCGGAGCAGCTCAGGGGGAAAGGAGGGCTGGAGACAGGAAGGGGAACCTGGCAGACATGCCTGGCTTCCCTGTACGATCTTCTCTGAGTGCCCCGCAGCAAGAAGATTGTGCAGGGAAGCCAGGCATTTAACCCCTCCTCAGGAGGGGGCAGGGCCTGGGCTCGTTACTGCCAGAGTGCCGCTCCGGGGCACTCTGGCAGGAAACAACCCCTGCCTATAAGTATGATTGTAGCTGCAAAAATCCTCAGAACTGACACAGTACTGTTATGACCTGGACCTTGCTTATAACTCAATAAACATATCACTGCCAAAGAGAGTGTTGTTGAGGATAACTTGCCCAGGAGTCTGACAATTAGAGAGAAATAAGACTAGATGGTGGCAAGGAGAGGGAGAAGGAGAGATTCCCTCTTGGGGCAGACATGCAACTGATGAAGCACACTGCCCATAAATTAGCAATAATCATAATAGCTAGTTCACGTGTTAGCTACTTGATAATTCAGGTTACATGTTTCATAGCAAAGTTTGGTCAATCTCTTCAAAAACAAGCACCATTGTTTCAAAATGGTAGCTTCTGCTCATAGGCAACTATTCTTTTCTTTTTTTAATAATTATTTTTATTGGTTTTTCCAACATAACAGGGGTAGAGACACCAAAGAAAATATCCTTATATCTGGAACAAAATACTCAGACATAACAAATTTCTTATAATTACTTTCCATCTTAACGAACAATGCTGCTTACTTTTCAGTGTATGCTTCTATCTATAAGAAGGAGGGGGGGAGGAAAAAGAAAAAGGGTTCATTACTTATAACACTTTGTCAAGAAACCCTTTTCTATTATTTGTCACCCATCTAAAGACACTATATAGTGAATAGTCTATTTATTTACATTCCTTAACATACTGAGATCAGTTTATTCCTATACCATAACAATGCTCATTTTTCTGCTTATTCTCTTCTAGCCACCATATAACTAACTACTACATCAAGTTATGAAAATATTTCTGGTTCCTTATAATCTAAATAGCAGACCTATAGATTCTTTATTTTAATGTTATTAGTATTAAACAACTAGGAACACAATTATAATAATGTTTTCTCATGTTATAGATACCATTTACATTACACTCAATCTCAATTACACTGAACCTCATTGATACTTCCCATATTATGACTATAATTCTTTTTCACAGCATCCTGTTATAAGTTAAAATTACCCTAAACCACTACTCTGAGCCACAGATAAGGTTGTTTGATTTTTTTCTGATTTTTCTGCAGCCTCTTCTTTTTGAGAATCATGTTTAGATGCCTTATCTCTTTAAAAGCCTCAAACTCTATTTCCAATTTTTCCCATTTCAATTTCAATGCACAAGTTTTCCAGCTTTCTACATATCTGGTCCCTTTCATTGGAAAACATCCTGTTCCCTCTTTAGGCAAGCTGAACTGTTCATTCCATGTGTTAGCCAAACTGTTTTATGTACAGCAGATGACAACTAAATTTAATATGGGTTCTTGCCGTTTACGGAGGTCCGAATCCACCCCAGGTAGGTCCCAGTGAGAGAGACGAGACTGGTGATTTCCAAAACAATTTGTCTTTTACTGAATAATATTAAAATAGCATACACACAAAACAGAATCACTCACACTAGCAATCAAGTTCCTTTAGAAAACAGAAATAGAAAAATAGTTGTTGTTGTTTTACTTAGGAGGTAGGTAGGTATACGTTCATACTTATCTTTCCTGAAGTCTTGTCTGATGCAATGAAGAATTGAGGGGTAAGAAATTAGTACCTAGGGTGTTTGCTAAATCACACAGCTAGAACCAGCCAGCTAGTGTGGATCTCTTTGGCTGCAGTCCAAGAGATCAAAAGTAGACAATAGGGGTTGTTTGATAGTAAGCTGGGCTTTAGGGGATGGAAGAAGACAGAGGATGATGAAAGGGAATGTAGCTAGCAAAGACCCATCACATGGTCCCTGCTTTTTATAGTTGAATTTCCAGGTCGGTGGCAACCTTGCCATTCTGTAAACCCACCCACCTGCAAGTCCATCCCATAACCTCAATCATTAGTGCATGTAATAAGGGGCAGGTGCCTTAGGGGTGTGGACAATATTTGAAACTCTAAATTCTAACTCATGGAAAGCCATCTGGTCAGGTGTGAAGTCTTGGCATCCTGGACTTTCCTTGATATTCAGATAGATCTTGGCTTTCCCAGGCAATCAAGGCACTTTCCAACAGGAAATGGCAATTCAGATGCAGATCGGATCCATGTACTGCGTGACATCAGGTCCTTCAGCAATGGGGGATTTCCTTTCCTTAGTTGTCGTTTCTGCTAACAATGGCGAAATGTGCTTCTCTTTCCCATTAGGCTAGGAGCTGAATGTGTGTGCAAACCTCATTAACATAAAATGCAGGCAAGTGTGCTCTATGTGTCAGCAGATATAAACAGAAAATATCAGTCTCTTTCTCAACACATGACATTTCTTGGAGGTCCCCTTCTGCCATTTCCAGCAGTAAAAAGTTCTTGTCAGGACCCACAGTCAATCACTTAGCACACACTTCCAAGAAGGTTTTACTTTATTGTGAGAACTATGGTAGCATAAACATATTCACTGTTAAGAATAACTAATATTAAGCCTATATTAAGATATAGTAATTTTGGTAAAACAAGGCCCCATGTCCTTTGAAATAGTTTAGATATGTTTCAGGAAGGACATAGTGGATTAATAATGTGGTATGAATCCATTTTTACATATTATATAAACTGGATTTTTATGGAATAATGCTTTTATAGTTTTAGAGCTATTGTGAAAGTTGTTAAACATTCTTTCATGAGTGACTTTCCAAAGCAATCAATCAATAATTTATTACGGTCATGGATCAGCAAAATAAAACATATATTAGCAGAGTGTTTAGAAGAATATATATACAGTCTTCCACTAAAGCAGATGAAAAAACAGGTATGTATCAATAAACTTCAGTAGATTTTCCGAAGTCTTCACCAAGCTTTTCCTGCAAGAGTCAGTATTCCGTGATAGGGCTGCTTCTACTTTGGAGGGGCTTCTCTGCCTGCCTGCCTGTTTTCCCTTTTTGCGAACTTGCCCCAAACCCCAACCACTTGATCAACTTTTCGGGGCTGCATTTGGGTGCTTGGTCTCAGGTCTTCAGCTCCATGAGAGGGGGTGTAAGGGGGTCACACTTATGCCCATTGGAGAATGTCTTCATTTCTCTCTGCGCCAAGTGTTGTGAGGAACAAACACAGCCTCCCCTCTCCCCTCCCCTTGGAGGATGCTCCCAGCACTTCAACATCGGGGTCCTGACTCCTGGTGCACACTTCTCATGCTCCATCCATGTCCATGGGGTTCTCAACTGCTGCTCAAGAGTTTCTGGAGCTGCCACCTAAGCAGCAGTATGAAACACTATTTGAAAGGGAGGACAGTGATGGCAATGACTTAGAGGGTGGCGGTGGTGATGATGCATCCTCACTCTCCTCATGTCAACTCCTTGCTTCTCCTGCTGTCATCACTGTGCCCCCTCTAGCACTCCCCAGCCCAATGCCAGAAAGCAGCTGTGACTCCCACCTGCTCCAATCATGGCTGTGGGGATCCAGTTCCACTCTACTGTGTGGAAATGCTTCCACACCGTAGGGAGTGACCCCAGCATGCTAGAGTGCTGGGTGTGCCATGCCCATGTGTGGAGGGGCAGGGACACACAAGACCTGTCCACCACCATTCTCCAAAGGAACCTCCAAAGGTGAAGCCTAGTTTGTTGCCACTGGAGGAAGGAGTGTAGGCCACTAGCAGGGGGTGGAAGAAGCCCAATCTCACTCAGCAGGGAGAAGCAGGCGGGGAACAGGAGGCCCTCAGAGAAAGGGTCCAGGCACCACAGTTGGGAATACAAGGCAAGCAACCCAAGATGACACAGGGACACTGCCAGTGCCAGGAAAAAGGGTACGAGTAGGGATTTTGGAAGCTATCACTTACCTTGTCAATGAGATAATTGCCATGGCTGGACAACCATTCTCCCTCATGGAGAACATGGCCTTTCACCAGCTGCTGCACCACCTGACTCCCTAATACAGTGTCCGCTCAAGGAGGACCATAAGCCAGCAAATGCCTTCCTGCAGGCTTCTCAGGACTGAGGTCGAACTTGATGGGGGAAGGGCTTGCCCAAAGCTGCAGGATTCACTCTTGGGAAACAGACAGGACAGGGCACTGTAAAGGGGATAGGTGAGGGAGCACTAGAGATAGTAAATAAAACAAGAGCCATGTGGCTTGTGATGACGCTCATAGCTCGATGCTGCAGGGACTTCCTGCAGCTTCTCCAGGGCTGAAGCCACTAATCTCTTACAGCATCCCCCCCCCTTTGGAAACAATGAAAGTTGGGGCACTTTCTTTGGGGGGGGCATAAATCCAATCCAATCCTCACCAAACTTGGAGGGCAGGTAGAAGAGAGTCAGCCAGAGATCTGCTGTGAGTTTGATGTCTCTAGCATGCCATGGGCTGTTCTACCACATCATGAACTTCATGAACTGGTTTGATCTGTATGAATAGGTTTTTGTCTGTGATGAGCCATAGTTGGTTCGTGGGTATACCACAAACCACAACCCGAACCACTTTTTTCCTGGTTTGTGCCCATCCCTAATCTCATCCCACAGATTTCATCACCAGCAAGGGAATGAAAAAGATGCCTGCTCTGATGTTGAAGGACAAGACTTGTATTACAAACACAGGTGTTTTTGAATGCTGTTATAGATCATAAGCATTATAAAATCCATACTCTGACACTTAGAAGCCTGAGATCTCCACAGAAGTTTTACTTAGTACATCTGGCAGTGCTAACACTGATAAAGAAAACACTAAAATTAATATTGAATGAAGGAATAACTTTCATACTGTATTTAGCAATGTTGAACTAGTTTTAATATGCACTCATGATTGAATGATGATTCAGTGTGCATGGTGTCTAAAGCATACAAGGACATTCCATTTTAGAAAAGGTCAAGATTTGTGTTTTGAAGTGGTCATGGATAATGCAGGAGATAATTTGATTAGTGGGAAGAGATTAAATGAAAGCAAGGATTCATTGCCTCACACATATTTTTAAACATAGAAATGTAGCAGACCATACTTTCCTTCCAATCTTTTCTCTCTTGAACCCCTTTTCAGGGTTTTAAAAATCAGTGAAAGAAAAGTATTTGACAAATTTATGGCATTTGTTCAGATAACTAATGTGCAGACATAATTAAGAAATTAAACAAACTGCCAGTTAGGCTGACTGATGTAAAACTTGGCTGGATATTGAGAGAGGACGGTTTTCCCAGATTAAATTTATAAAAGAACAGTATATTTGGAAGGTATGAGGTCAGAAGGAAGCATATAAAAACAGTCTAGAGAATTAGAAGGGGAAAATGTGTGCAAGCTTATGTTGCTAGTAAAGGATTTATCAGTCCTTTTGATTTTAGTATGAAGGAAGAACAGAGGGTTTTTAAAAAACAAAAAACAAAAAAACCCTCCAAAACAAGAGCTTCATGATTAGATGGGGTTTTGATTGCAGGTTCTATTGAGGATTCAAAGATCATCAGCACTAAGTGAATTAGCCCAAGCTGGTGATACAATGTTGTTCGGGGGGGGGATCTGACAAGATTTTTTTGTCTTCACACTATGAGAGTGGGAAGAAAGCCTTATGGAAGAATATCTGCATGATGCATAGATGTGTATTCAGTAAAATATGCATGAATATCCCTGTTTTCATTTTTTTCTTTCCCATGTGTTATGGTTGTGAGCATGTCATTTTGCTGATTTTCTCACTGGTGCTATGGCTTCCTTCTTTTATTACATTAATGAAGCATTAATGTTCTATTGATTAGTTACATGATATTTGTATGTCTTCTGTGTTAATATCAATAATTCTATCAACTTTTATTAGTATTATTGGGGG
>NW_015160226.1:126760-126928 GCF_001447785.1 Gekko japonicus | reverse complement strand
GATATAGTTCTGTCACGGTTTCCTAGGCATAATATTTACATTCATTGATCACAATATACTACAAAGTTAAATATACCAGAATTTAATTGATGTCCAAAAATAAAAGTTCTAAGTATGTTTTATGCCTAGGTTTCAGTCAATATATAGCTACTATATTTGCAATTTAGC
>NW_015160226.1:28388-125464 GCF_001447785.1 Gekko japonicus | reverse complement strand
GCAGTGGGATATTTTGAAATAACGGAGGATTGTGTGAGCAACAGAAGAATGTTTCCCCCTCACACACTGAAAAGTAGATTTAGAATCCTCCTGAGATCAGACAGCACAATCAGCTGGCAAACTTGAGCCTTATCACCACGTTTAGAAAGCCAGAACCTGGTTGAGGGTGGTCATTGCATCATGTGCCCAATTTCAGAGGAAGCTCAAATGCCTTAAATTCACCCCTTCCAGCTAATGTTCCTGCAAAGCGTGTGCTTGCTATAATCTGCTCTCGCAAGCAACAGCAGCCTGGGCCTCAGCCTCCTCCTGCTGCTGGACAACTGCTGAGGCAGTGGGTGGCTTCATCTGGCAGGGACAAAGTCAGCATCCAGTGAGCTTGGCAGCCACCTGTGGCAGCGGTGGGCAGTGTCGGTGGGGAGCCCGGCATTGAGGCTGTCCATCAGGGCAGCAGCAGAGGTTGCTCTGGAGGCTCTGTGCCCATGGCCGGTGGCTCTGGAAGATTAGGCACACATAGGGGTTGAAGGTGCAGTTGGTGGCTGCCATGATACTTATTGCCCAAAGTGGTCCAAGTTTCCTCAGCGGTGCTGGTGGGGGAGGTGAAAGCCAAACCCAGATCCAGAACAAAGCATGGGAAACCACACAGTTCGAACAGTGTTATCCATGCCAAAGTCAGCTGCAGTGCCCAGGCCCATGCATGGGGCAGGCTGTGGGGCACACTCAGCAACGGCAAGGCACACTTGGCCACCCACAGGAGTCACAGGTAGAGTGGTGGTGGAGCCACAGAGCCCAGTAGTTGGCAGGAGTTGCTTCCTGCGCCCTGAGACGGCTCCTCCTCCTTGGCATTGGAAGCGCTCAGGGCACTGAGCATTCGGCCACAGGTTCTGCCCAGGAGGCAGGCAGGCACCACAAAGCTCATCATGACCCCATATATGGCATAGGCTTGGCCCTGCCAAGGGGGCAGCTGCACGAAAATGCTGCATTTGCCCCACTACTGCACGTGGAAAGAGAGTTGAAGGGGGGGCTCTGCCGGACATTCAGGGGGAAAGTGGGTAGTTGCGAATCAGGGTGGACCTGGTGCAAAAGGAGGCGGGAAAAGTCAGGAGGAAATGACCTGCTGAGGGGCGGTGCAGCCGCTCCTGGGCTTCTTACTCCCAGAGCGCTGCTCTGGCACGTTCCAGGTCAAATTACACCTGGTTCCTAACGTCTTTTTTTCTGTTTACAGAAGAAGGGAGGATTATTTTCATTAACTCCTCCCTTTCAGTGCACCACCCACGAGGACACAATTTCAGGGTCACAGAAAACTAAAGTGTGGGGGGGAATATTGAAAAGTAGCCATTTATGTAATGAAACTCTGCTCACATTTCAGAGGCTCCAAGAGACTATATCGTAACATTGATTTTAAAGTATTTTGAAGAACCCAGTAGAATTACAGCATTTTGATTGATGGAAATCTATATGGTCGAGTGAGCTGTGCAATCATAAGCATGTCTAACCAAAAGAAAATTTCCTGTTTCAACAGGGATTATTCCTAGGTAAATGTGCAGCCTCATATATGCAAAAAAAAAAAAAAAGGTCCTTCATGTGATGTGCTATGACTGTGCCCTGGGAATTGTATGTGTCAGGAATGCTTGGTTATTTCAACACTATATTGATATAGAGATATTGATATAGAGATATTCTAGGGCATTTTAAAAACATAAAAATTGAAATCACTCATCTTCAGATTGAGCAAGGGAGAGAAGAGACAACAGTCCAATCACTGAAAAGTGGGCTGGAGGTGGGTGGGAATGGGTAGGACAAAGAAAAGTGACAGAAACTTTATGCATGAGGAAAACGCCAACTCAGAATTGGCTTCCAGAAAAACATTGAGGTAAAAGTGGCTTCAAAAGAACCAGGAAAAAACACACACCAGGGACTAACCAAAAAACCTGAAGTGAAAACTAAGCACACAAAAATGTATGTGAAAATTGGGAAGAAACCAAAGCAATATGGACCCAGAACCAACACAATACACCCTAACTTACAAAATAGGTGCTTTTCTGGGTTGTGTTGATCCTGCTCATTGTGACTTATCTCTGTAAGGGTGACTCCACACAACCATCTGGCCCAGCGTCAGCCCCTACAGAAAATCGGAGATGCTGCTCAATTCCCCACATGAAAATCTGGGGTGGACTTTTGATCTGCATCTTACCTGCTTTCCCTTGGATTTTCCAGCAGTTGGATTTCCACAGAACTTTCCCCCCATTCAGCTCTCAGGTCAGGGTTTCAAGGTATAGAACCCATGGATTCACTGCAAAACTCCCCTCCCAATTCCTGCCCCCTCATGTTTTGTGACCAATGTATACACCCATCACCCCCTCCTCCCCTAGAACACCACCCTTCCCATTCCCTGTGTGGTGGCTCAGTGATGCCTGCCTGCGTACATCATGGTAGTTTCCCTAGTGTCACAAAATCACAATTTTTAAAAATGAATTTGTTGCATTGCTGTGTTCTGATGCTGTTACTTCTTAGCAGTGTGGTTTCCTATCATGGCTTATGTGTTGGATTCCTGTGAGATTTTTCATGACGTGTATAGAGTGAGGGGATTTTAGCATGTGAGGAATTTTCCTCATCAGAGGTTTGCTTGTGGCAGTCATTGCACTTTTGGGGAGGTGCAATTCTATACTCCTTTTCCGTATAAAGCTTCCCACCCTCCAAAACCCAGGAGTGGGCTGATGGGGCAGTGTGTTTTGGTTGGTGTTTCATGTTCATGATTGCTAAATCAGGCATTTATATGCAAGCATGTAGATCAGGCTGCCATCTCACTGTTTGGGGAAAAATGGGAAAATGGTGGCAGGCACACGTTGCTGTTCTCGTGTGATATCCTTTCTTGCAAGGCAGACCTGAGGGGTTTTTGCCTGTTTGCCTGTTAGTTGCTCTACCACGCATGCACTTAAAAAAAGGGAGAAAAAGTAGGGAGGGGTGGAAGGGAGGGGCAATGCATTTAAGGGAAGGGGGGAATGGCCAAAACATGGACAAATGTGGAATTCCTGACCTGAAGCAGGAGACAGCTGGACATGCAGCTGGTTCACTAATGTGGAAATCAGTTATTAGACCAGGCACAATTCAACTCACGGGGATCCAGAGGCAAGTCCTTCATGCAGAATAACCCTAAATGTTCTAGGTTAAAATTACCCTAAATGTTCTAGGCTGACTTTGAAAGCCAGCCAGGACTATGTTCATTTGTTTTCTTTAACTGGATTTAGACATTGTCACACTGCAGCTTGGGAACTATAGTTAGCTTAGTCTACTAAATTTGAATCATGTGCAACATATTTAATGCTGCTGACTAAGCAGGTATAAATGCAGCACGTACAATGTAAAGCAGTTGACATCTAAATATGTATGACTCACCCTTGATGACTTTGTGGCATACTCAGTCCAAGCATGCCAGTAATTGTTAGTGTGATTCAACAGCAGCTACCTAGCCAGCTGCTGTTCTGAATGTCACCATTGCACAGGTGCTAAACTACTCAAAATTCTGGTCATTTTGAATCATCAGGAAATTACTGATGTTATTGTGTAAAGAGCCTGGATTGATGAGAAAAGGGTATTGCAAACAAGATAGGTATACATTTTGAATTATTCCTGGTATACTTGAAGAACATAGTTTCAGGTTTCAGTTTGAAGAACATAATGACATATAGCCAACCACACAAAGATTTCCTACAGATGGACTTTACCAATTCCCTTCCTTGCTACAAGCCCACTGAGCCTCCACCCACCACAAATTTTGACTCTTGGAGTGTCAGCAGACCTTTTTTTTAAAAAAAATTAAGTTTGTATTCATATTAAAAACCTTTTTTGATAATAATAACAGTAGATACACTTACAAAACCATGAATACAAACAGAATAACTTACAAGTACAGCAATCAACCTGTAAGAAATTTGAGAATAGATGAGGTAAATACAGTACTATTTTCTAGGCAAGATACTAACCACATAACAATCAACAGTGGAACTAAATTTTCTGATTGATGTATTACAGATAAATAATTGAACAGATTTGTGTTAGTAGATGCATTGTACGATGCGAAGATTGAGAACAATAGAATAAGTCATTCCCGTGAAATAACATCAAATCCATAAATGAAATTGTGACCACTGAGAGGACACGAACTGTTGTTGGGACATAAACTCCAGGATCGGATACCACTTGGAAGTGAAGTTGTCTTGATTCGCTTTTTGAGAGGAGTGAGGTAATCTGCTAGAGATAGCATCCATAAGAAAGTGATTCCATAGCTTCTTATACCAAATGTCGATTGAAGGAGGATTGCTATCTTTCCAGACTGAAGCTATGGAAGTTTTAGCGGCATCGAGCATGATTTCTATGGTGTCTCTGTGCGGTTTATTAATTAGTTCTTGAGGCCATGTGTTAAGAAAAAGGGTTTCCGGTTCAAATGGAACCGATATTGATGTAACTTTTCGGATGATCTTTAAGATCCATTCCCAGAATGCTTGAATTTTGGGGCATTTCCACCAGCAGTGGGCAAAATCACCAGTTTGATTGCAATTCTTCCAACATAGCGGTGTTTTATTAACATAAATGCGTGCAATCACTTTAGGGGTAAGGTACCACCTGGTCATTAATTTCAAATTCTGAAATCTCATCGTTATAGATTTAGTTCTGAAACTAGATGATTTCCAGAAATTTTCCCAGAAATCTTTGTTCAGAGGTTTGGCACAATCTGTTTGCCATGCTTTCTGATATGGTTGTTCAGTGTCACAATTTTGAAGTATCAATATTGAATAAAGTTTAGAAATCAGGCCTTTATAGAAAGTGTCGGGATTGTGTAAGAGTAGCTCAGTCTTAGTTCGTGGATGTGCAATTATCTCTGAGCTTTAATTGAATTTAAAAAATGTCTTAGTTGAAAATAAAAAAACCAAGGTACAGACGTCTTAGATTTCCTTTCTATTTCTAATTTGGTCAGAATTCCTGTTGGTTTGACCACATCCGTAATGCGTGTCAGATTAGCTTGTCTCCACTTGAGACTGACTTCACGGGAAATGTTGGCTTAAAAGCAATCTTCGTGGAGGAATGAGGTATATCGGGAAATATTGGGTAATAGCGTTTTCTTATATTTTTTCCAGACATTAACTGAGGGGAGTAGAATTCCCAGTTCAAGTGCAGAGATGTGTTTCAAGCTAACTGGGTCCCATAAAAGATCACTTAAGGAAGCTGGATAAAGGAGATCATCTTGTATTTCAGTCCAGGTAGGCTTGGATTTGCTTCTTAGCATTTTGATCGCATTGGCTAGTAATGTAGCTTTATTATAGAGAATCATGTCCGGGAGGGACCACCCTCCATGAGTTTTGGGTCTTTTAAGAATTGTGAAACAAATTTTGGGCGGTTTACCATTCCATAGAAATTTTAGTAAAGTTTTTTGCCAGGACTTAATGGTGTGTGTGGGTATAGCTACTGGTGCCGCTCTAAAAAGGAATATGAACTTGGGTAAAAGGAAAGATTTTATTAGGTTGAACCTTTCCGACCAAGATAGGTTTAATTTATTCCATTTGTCAATGTTATTTTTGATGTCTGCATGTACTGCGTGGTGATTCAATGTTAATAAGTCATAGGGATTCTTTGGTATTTTTAGGCCTAGATAGTCGATATATTTAGGTACCCATTGAAAGTTGAATTTTTTTTTGATAAGATTTATTTCACTGTGGTCAAGATGGAAAGTCATGATCTGTGATTTTGTAGGATTGATTCTCAAGCCCGATACCTTGCTATATCTATCTAGGAGGGAGCTAAGGGCTGGAATGGATGTTGCAGAGTTGGACAAGTATAAGGTCATGTCATCTGCAAACAATGATAGTTTGACTTCTTTAGATTTGAATTTTATGCCTTCTATTTCTTTTGTTTTCCGAATTGCATTGGCTAAGGGTTCGATAGCTAGGGCAAACAATAAGGGAGATAGAGGGCACCCTTGGCGGGTACCTCTCTGCAAAAGGATGTCTTTGGTGCAGGCGACATTTATTTTAATTTTAGTCTTGGGTAAGTCATACAGCTCTTTAATCATATTAATAAAAGTTTGGCCAAACCCCATTGTGTGAAGAACAGAAAACAAGTAAGAGAATTCCACAGAATCAAATGCTTTTTCTATATCAAGTGATATAAAAGAAGTCTTTTTATTAGTAGAGCGGCAAAAATTAATAAGTTGTAAGGTTTTGATCGTGTTGTCTGCCAAATCCCTACCTGGGATAAACCCAACCTGGTCCTTATTTATGTACTCAGAAATAAAGCTATTCATTCTCCTGGCCAATGTCGTTGTAAGTATTTTAAAATCCTGATTGAGGAGAGAGATAGGGCGGTAAGAGGCAGGATTAAGTGGGTCTTTGCCCTTTTTATGAATGACCACTGTTTGGGCGTCTTTCCACGAAGGAGGAATCTGGCCTGTTCTGAGTACCATATTACATGCCTCAGTGAGCGGACCCACTAGGCTAGTGGCGAATGTTTTATAAAAATCTGTTGGGTACCCATCCGGGCCAGGGGATTTGGCATTTGCTCAGAGAATGGTTCCTCAAGCAGTTTTTTATGGATCTCCTTGATTTTAGTAGTAGGACCATGTTCCCTTAGAAAGGAATCTATGGCATCTTGGTTGGAGTTTGTGGAGGAGTACAGAATTTTATAAAAATTCTTGAACTCTTGTGCTATTGAAGTAGTCTGGGTGAGTAATTCCTTCTTATGATTTTGAATGGCTGATATTCTGTTTGAGCATAGTTGGGCTTTTACTTTATGTGCTAACAATTTCAAAGTTTTCGGGGATCGAAACCAATATTTTTGTTTTGTGTAGATAATTTGTTTGCGTATTTTAGATGTCTCTAGGACTTCTAAATCTCTTTTCACAGTTAAGAGCTGTGTTTATAGTTTGTTGTCCCTAGTTAGTTTATGTTGCTGCTCCAGTACTTTGATTTGTTCCCTTAATTCTGATTCTTTGATTTGTTTTTGTTTTTTTCAGAAAGGATGTTTTAGAAATTAATTTGCCTCTGAGGACTGGTTTGAGCGCATCCCAGCAAAAGATTGGTGAAGAATCTGCCTGTCTGTTTTCTTTAAAATATTGTGCTATGTCTGATTCGATTTCCTGGCATGTCAACTGGTCTGACAATAAAGAAGTGTTGAAGAACCATTGTTTGTGTCTGTTTATGTCATCACCTGATAGTAGGTTACAACTGAGCCATGAGTGGTCGGACCAGTGAGAAGGATTTATTGAAGTGGATATTACCCTATCTTGTAATGATGAGGAGATCAGAATAAAATCAATTCTGGTATAGACATCATGCCTGGCCGAAAAAAAAGAGAAGTCTTTGACCGATGGATTACAAATACGCCATATATCAAGAAGGTCATTTATCAGCAGACCTTCAGGAACAACATAGCTAGCAAAGTGGGGTCAAGCAGTAGGAATGGAGAATCAGCAAACATTACTGCCTCCTCTTTCACAAACTGAAATGCTGTTCTGTTGGAGGAACTGCGTGGTTGGATACATTCCAGGCTAACTATAGGTAAAGGTGACAAACTATATAACACACATTATCACAGAGGTTAAAATAAAGTTCTGATAATTGAACTAATACTAGGAAGCTATGATTGTCCTTGTGGACATCCTGTGTTATATAATATGCTTTCCACATATTAGCATTCCTTTAACTCTTTTATCTTCCCTCCATTCTTATCCCATCTCATAAGAACATAAGAACATAAGAGACGCCAATGTTGGATCAGGCCAAAGGCCCATCCAGTCCAACAACTCTGTGTCACACAGTGGCCAGAAATACCAGTGCCATCAGGAGGTCCACCAGTGGGGCCAGGACATTAGAAGCCCTCCCACTGTTGCCCCCCCCAAGCACCAAGAAGACAGAGCTTCACTTGCCCCAGAGCCCCTATCTATACCTTGTGGCTAATAGCCACTGATGGACCTCTGCTCCATATGCCTATCTAATTCCCTTTTGAAGCCGTCCATGCTTGTAGCCGCCACCACTTCCTGTGGCAGTGAATTCCATGTGTTAATCACTCTTTGGGTGAAGAAGTACTTCCTTTTATCCGTTCTAACCCGACCGCTCAGCAATTTCATGGAGTTCCCACGAGTTCTTGTATTGTGAATGACATATAGCCAACCACACTCCTGTCTCCTAAAATAAATGAGCCTATATGACACTCTTTAACTGCTCTACCTCATTTCACAGCTTGTGCCTCCAAACCTCCTTTTCACCTCTTTACTTTTCCACCACCGCCACCGCCATCATCATGATTTATTTGATTTCTGAATCGCCCAACCCCACAAGCGGGCTCTGGGCGATTTACAGCACTAAAACAGATAAAATACAACCAGCATGATAAAATTACAGTGCACTAATAAAACAATCAATCCAGATGGCGATCAATCCTTTTTTCCAGTTGCTATGCTCTCTGTGCAGCAGGGTGAGGAAGGGAACGTGGGACCAAAAGTAAAAAAGGAGGATGCCAGTTTTAACTATTGCTGCCCTCAACCAAAAGCCGGGTGGAACATCTCTGCCTTACAGGCCCTGTGGAATTGCATCAGATCTCTCAGGGCCGTGATGTTATTTGGCAGAGAGTTCCACCGGGTCAGGGCCAGGGCTGAAAAGACCGCTCAAGGCCTGAAAAGTCAACACTAATACCTTGAACCTGACTCGGTACTCCACTGGTAACCAGTGTAGCTGGTGCAGCACCGGTTGTATATGTGCTGTCTGTGGCGTTCCCGCCGTGACTCATACCACCACATTCTGAACCAGTTGGAGCTTCTGGGTCAGTCTCAAGGGCAGGCCAGCATAGAGAGAGTTACAGTAGTCCAGTCTGGAGGTGACCATTGCATGGATCCTTCTTATCCCCTGTCTTCTTCAGATTCATCCTATCCCCACAGTTTCCCTTTCACTATTCCACCTCCTATTCTTCTATTCTTCACACCCATTTAAACCAACCCCCTCATGCTCATTATTCTAAATGCCCACTCACTACCACACTCTCCAACTTCTGCCGAGGTGTAACAACCTGCAGCTCCCTTTGTGCTGAGGGATTGATCCAATATAGAGCCTTTGACCAACCATCTGCCTATGTAATGCCATCCTATGTAATGCAAATCCCTGCCCTGGCCAAAGACATGATATTGGGCTTGGTTGTTAATGCATCTAAAATGGCATCCAAAAATCTTGTGAGAAACAAGGTGCTATTTTGATTGCCTAGGCAACTCTACCAGCCCACACTATGCCCCACACCAATGTCTAGACTGCAATAGCCCCTTTGGAGGAGGTTGACCCAATTTAGGGGTTATGTTGAGAATTACATTTTGCTGCATGCATGCCTGTTTCCCCAGATATGCAGAAATCTCTCACTCCTCATTCCTGTCTTTCTTGCAAGGCTTTTTATCCAGACTGAATTTTTCAGTGGCAGAACCGTCTCCCCCCTTCCAGAGAAGCATATCTAGGGCTATAATACTTTTGAACTACTAACACTGGTACTAGTGATCTGACACTCAGTCCATTAAAAAAGGACAATACAATTGGCCATTACTCCCACAAACTAAACCAACAATACATATACTCACACACATAAGAACTACCAGAAAAGAAACAAAGGAAGAGAAGGGATATAAAAAACAATGATGACAGAATAAATAATTAACTTTAAATGTCATTAAGCATGTCAATTCTCCCCTTGAACTTTATTTCAAAGTCAAACATGATTGATAATTGAGTATCCAGCTCACAGATTTTTTTTAAAAAAAACCTGTCTCAAAAAGCATGTTTTGAATTGAATTGATGAACCTGATGTTTTATTTCCCATCCTTATAAATGAATATGTCATTTTCTTTAGAAAACGGATGTCAGTTTTAGCATTCCTAAGCTATGCTTATATAAAACTGAAGTTACCAATATGTACACTCACATGTGTAAAACAGTATTATGCAGTCTTTATTCTTAGAAACTTGGTAACAGAGCTCAATCCCCTTTCAATAAAATTCACTTGGGAAGAAAAAAGCCAGAGGATTTTTAAAAAGTGTACATTTAGTGGCGCTTGATCATTCACTCTAGTTTGAGCTCAAGCTCCATGCATTTTTAACTTCATTCTTTTTATATGCTGATTTTGTATTTCTATAAGAAGCAATTCATTTTTCAAAGTACAGATTTCAGACACATGTCAGCAAGTCAAACTCAAATTACTTTGGCATGGTGTTTCTGATGAAGCTGTATTTCATATTTAATGTCAAAAAGAATAATTTAAGTTGTAATCATGGGATCTTGTATTTCTATTATGCCCCCCCCCTTGAAGGCATGCCACCTTGTGTTGTCTTCCATACACCAAAAAAGATAGAAAGGAAGAATGGAATGATAACCTACAAAAATTATTTTCAGAGAAAAAAATCACTGAACCAGAGCCCCTAGCTATACCTTGTGGCTAATATCCACTGATGGACCTCTGCTCCATATGCTTATCTAATTCCCTTTTGAAGCCGTCCATGCTTGTAGCCGCCACCACTTCCTGTGGCAGTAATTAGTGGGAAAATGCCTGGAATCGTATTAAGCCCTGAGATGCTACAATTATCATTATTCAAATATGATATACAATTAAAGCCACAATCAACTACAGTTATTAAAGATCCAAGCTGTAATTAGAGGGACATTAACTTCAGTCTTGACCAAAGAGGTCAATTTACAAAATTTGTTTATATCCCTCCCAAACCAATCCATCAACATAGGCCTTCTAGTGTGACCAGCTAGTCTCTTGGTGGCTAGAAGCTTTATTACCCTTGGAGATATTTTGGTGTTCTGCAGTGCAATAACATATTTGTTGTAGAGTTGCTGAGGAAACTGAATACATAACATTCAAATATGATGGTGCCCAATTATGCATTATTATTAACATTTATCAAGATCACTGATGATCTTCGAGATATTAAAACTGCCAGTACTAGTGTGGGGAAAGATAAATTCTTTTAGCACATTCAAAACAGAAAGAGCAACTAAAAGAAATAAAAAAACAGCCCTTCGTATTTTCTAAAAGAAATCATGTATACATTCCATTATTTTTCACCGTATATTTTAAGTACTTAGAATTTGTCTGTCTTAGAGAATTCTAGGTTCACAACCTGATTGTAAAAAGGAACTTTAATGACAATTACTTCTACAAAAATATTCTTAGGATTGCATGGTTGGAAAATGATATACACTCATAGGATTGGTTTCAAAGTTGTTCTTGTGGTAAAAGAAAGCACTTTCTCTAGTGCAAGGGGGGATTCCCATAGTTTCCATTTGATTTCTCCCCAAGATTTCACTGTAGCCCACATTGTTTCCAAGGGTGTTGTGATGTTCAGAAGCTGATTTATGAGTGTCACAGGAAGCTGCAGGAGATAGAGGAGGAAGATCATTTCTGCAAGCAGAATTATCCTAACATTTCCTTGGATCCAGCAAATAATTTGTGATAATATATTTTTATTATAGCAAAATATTTTACAGCCTCTGAATAATATCACTGACACTATCATTGTGACACAAATGGGAATTCCTTTGGGATTTCTTTTCTGCCTAAGCATGCCAATGCTAAGGAGTAGACTCTGGGAAGAGCAGGGTTGCAAAACATTCTGTCAGCCTGTGAACTCCATGTCTCACTTACCCTTTTGCCAAAAATCTCACAAACATTTGACTAGATATTAAAGAAAAAGAAAGTCAACGTTGACAGTCAGTGTGCTGATGAAAATGGAGGATGTAGTGCACAAGAATAGTTACACAGTAATTATTTGCAAAAGTAGCTTATTAAAATGTACCTGAACTATTTTGTTTTATACCATTAGAATAAATATCAGTTTTTCAATGAAAGATTGTTTTGATTTGGTGAGTTCACTACACGCTATCGATGCTAAAAGAAAATGTTTATCCTGTTAGAAGAAATTGACATCTGCATGTGGCTGCACATTTGTTTATACATTCAAATGCCCACCTAAACTGTGCCTGTCATTCCTAAAATGTAAATTCAAAAATATATTAAACATTCCAAAATTCCTGTGGATAACCAAGATGATGGGATAAAAAACAAAAAAACTCTACAGAAATAAATATCTCTAAAATAAATCTAAATTGCAGTTTAGTCATGAATTGTTTGACAGTTTAGCTCTTTAAAAAAAGTTTTGAAGCTCTTGGATTACAGAAATTCTCTTTTGCAGTATTAGGTTTTAAAAAATATTACTAGGGAATGTGTTGAAAATATTAATGGGTATCTGAAGTACCACAAGGTCAATAACCATGGGGGCCAATTAAAATAAATTGTGGTATTTTTTGAGATTTTTGTAACCTTTCTTCTTTTGTCTTACTCTGAAATTGCACTGTAAAATTTTGAGATTAACAGATTTACTATTGGAATACTTTCTCATGTTAGAATCTTGGTCTCAGATTGTATCAACATAGGACTCACAGAGTTAATTTTCTTACATTAAATGGAGTAATTATGATACAATATATCAATAAGGTTGCCTGTGGAATGGCTTGGTATGAAAGCAAGTGAAAGATATCATATGGTATAATGACATACACTTTGGCCTTGACAATTTCAAAGTTAGTTCACCTCAAAAAAGGAGGAAAAGATCAGCCATCCAATGGGTGCCACATCATATTCAGTGGACAAGTATATAAGAATAATATCCCAATCAGAGGAGTGAATGCATGTATTATTCACATAGCTGTTTTACTTTTCAAAGTGTTTTAAATGTTTGTTGATTTTTTTAAAAAAATCTCAGGTGGCTTTTTCCTCTCAGCAATACTGTGAAGTAGTTACCTTCATCTCTACATTTCACAGATGGGAACGAAAAGCTCAGGGTGACTTACTCAAAGTTGAATAACAAATCTATGAAGGAAATGAGACATGAAGTCAGGATGCTGAACTCTCCCCCCAACACCCGTGTGTGTGTGCATGTGTACATCTGTGTGTATTTATCAGTAGCTCAAAGTGCTTCCATCCACCTTCTTCTTTCTGTCCTGGCAGCAAGGATGAGGAGGTGGCAGATAGGGGACAAAGAAAATAAGGTGCAGCAGGAGGTTGAGGAGGAGAGAAGTGAAAGAGGAATTCAGCAATAGCAGTAGAGGGAAGAGAGAGGAGGAAAAGGACATGTCAGGAAAGAGATGGAGAGGAGGTAGTGCGGAAATAGGAGGGGAAGAAGGGCAAAAGGGGAAGAGGTAAAGTCAGAAGCCAGAGAAGAAAGCAGGGTCCTGGGGGGAATTTCCACATGAATTTCTCATTGGTCCCCTCTTGTACAATTCTAAAAGACAAAAATAATTGTAAATTATGTAATCCAAGTCAAAAAGAGAGATATAACCAAAGGTAAAACCACAGTTACCAAGACCCCCCCAAAACGTGCCATTATAATTATAATCCAACATTTCAAAATTTTTGCACACATTTCACCATAGTTAATTATTTGAGGACTCAACAGGGACCTGGGGGGAATTATAATTATAATCCAACATTTCAAATATTTTGCACACATTTCACCATAGTTAATTATTTGAGGACTCAACCATCTGTCCTTGCCATTATACATTTTTTTAACATTACAAATAATTTCTTTAGATGAGTCTGAAAGGAGGACAGAAGTGTAGAATTCCTCTGATCTTCCAGGGTAATTTATTAAAATTGGCACAATAGATTGGAATTGTATAACATTATATTAGGGACCAGGGCTTTTTTTGTAGAAAAAGCCCAGCAGGAACTCATTAGCATAAGAGGTCACACCCAACAGCAGAAACTCATTAGCATAAGAGATCACACCCCTGAAAGTACAGCTCATTAGCATATTAGGCCACACCCCATGCCTTTCCTTGGCTTGCCCAGGCGCCCGGCCCCCCCCGGCGCCCTGCAGCTACTTCCCTTGGCTTCTGGGGACAGGCCAGGGAAGACATGGAGTTGCAGGGGGGTTGCTCTCCTGGACTTCCCTCTGTAGCCATGCACGCAGAGGTTTTGACTGTAGTGGGCGTGGCCAACTCTGAAGCCAGCTGGAACTCCGTTCCTGTGCGTTCCTGCCCAAAAATAGCCCTGTTAGGGACAATGTAATAATATGCAATCAACTGTCTCAACCTTTCCCATTTGACAAGGGCTAACCTGTTGGGAATAAGGAATGTGAAGATATCTTCCTTCCAGAAAACTGAGGGCCAGGTACTGGAATGTGTCAAAGGGAAGGTTCTCTGGTACTTATGAATCTCTAAGGCAGTGAGATAGTTGGCCAGCAAATAAAATAAAATAAAATAAATCTTATTATGCTGTGTTGTGGTAAAGTACTGCTGCAAACAGGTCCTATTGGATTGACGGGCCAGGTCCCAGATCTGCAGCTTAATTATTTCTTTGGCTTTCTGGAAGTCTAGATATAACAAGGCTGAAGGAGAGAAGCCATACTCTTGTAATTTCCCCCCCGATAGTTCTCAGCCAGCTTGAATGGTAGTTATCCACAAGAATAAGAGGAGTTAGTCACTGAGGGTTGCAATTTAATTTTAACCAATAGGTGGTCATTTGAGCCCACATACATGTCTCGAGTGGAACCATCCCTGTCTTCAGCCCGAGGAAAGCATTTGGAATACTCCAAATATTGATCACAAGAACTTAGATTGCACTGCTTCCAGAGGGTGAAGGTCTTTATAAAGGCAAAGCTGGAAGCCATACATTACAATCACTTTCCTTTGAAAAACCTTAACTGCCACAAGGATACCACTATCATTGCATTACAGAAATCATTTGCAGCTGGATTTTTCTGTGTGGACACTGACTGCTGGAGTGCAGTGATAGCGCAATATCTAATGATGCATGGATACAGTCTCAGAAGGCTACCCCCTTGCAGCACTGGGTGAACATGTAGATGGTGGTTGAGATTTTTGTTCAGCTCTCACTGCTGAGCTTAAGTGAATCACTTTTTCTATGCTTCACCTTCTTCTCCAATTTGGTATTGTCAGGGCTCTTTTTGTAGAAAAAGCCCAGCAGGAACTCATTAGCATAATAGGCCACACCCAACAGCAGGAACTCATTAGCATATTGGGCCACACCCCTGACAGCACAGCTCATTAGCACATCAGGCCGCACCCACATGTTACCAGAAGTGTGGTTATCCAGCCACACCCACCTTTTGCTTGTTATTCTGTTTACGTTGTTTGTTGTCAAAACCCAGGGCCTTTTTTTGTAGCAGAAACTCCTTTGCATGTTAGGCCACACACCCCTAATGTAGCCAATCCTAATGAGTTTCTGCTGTTTGGTGTGGCCTATTATGCTAATGAGTTCCTGCTAGGCGTGGCCAACTTGGGAGCCAGCCGGAACCCCGTTCCTGTGCGTTCCTGCCCAAAAATAGCCCTGGGTATTGTAGGGTTAATAATACTGGTCTGCTTTACAAGGCGTTTGTAAGAATTACTATAAAATAAGTCTTATCCTCTCTGCTGAATTTTAATATTACTTAAAACAAGTCCTTGAGAAAACTCCCAGCATATGTATAAAGAAAGAAGTCAATATTATGTCATTTGAAAGAACGTCAGAAGCTGCACTACTAAGAATATCTTATAGAAAGGCTCCATACTGTCACTTGGATTGGTGGAAATGTTGTCCATTACATCATCAGTTAAAGCCAGTGTTTTTGACATTAAAAAATCAGGTATAAAAAAGCATTATAGATACAGCATCCTGACAACTAGGACAGAATGGTTTCCTGTTGCCCGTGTAATAAATGTGACGAGATCATCCATCATACTGATACTGCTGGGGCCAATATATCATGTACATGGCAACATAACAACTTAATCAAATGCATTCATTGGACTCCAAGAATCAATTCTAAAAGGCAGTGGTGAAGACAGGAGTTACAGTGGCACTAGAGTATTGCTGTGGGGAAACCAGAAACCTTTCCCCCCATTCAAGCATGTTCAATGTGCATTTGAGAGAGGGGCAATCCAGGTTTTCTCTAAGCTAGAATCTTAATGAATTGCAGGAAAATTGTATTGTCTGAAACTGTCCTTTGCTCTTGCTGTTTCCTATCAGCTGTTAATGCTCCTCTTTCTTCTCCTCAATCCACCCTGGAAGGAGAGAGCATGAATAAGGCAGAAACAGCTTCTGTGTATTAAAAATCTGTTGCTCTGACATTTGGGAGAAGTGTAGGAGGCTTGAAAAACAAGGTGACAATGTGCAACAGCTGCAGGATGAAGCAACAGATTGTAAAGGCTCAGAAGGTCAGAATGCAACCACACAGCTTTTAAGGCATTGTGCAAACAGTGCTATACCATTTAGGAAAACAAATGTTTGGAAAGCTTTCGAGCATGTACTTCTGGATGCAGCCGTAGAACTGGAGATTTGGTAGGGAAGGGGCATCTAGTTGAGGGAGTGGAGTTGCAGGCAGTTTGAAATGAGGATGGACAGATAGTATAGTAACATGTCAAATTTCCTCATGCCAAGTGAGCCCATTGGTCTATCTAGCCTAATTGACTGACAGTGACTCTCTGGGGTTTCAAGCAAATAGAGGTCTTTCCAGCACCTGCTACCTGAGGTCCTTTAATGGGGATGGAATATGTGACTTTCTGCTTGTAAAGAATGTCATCTTTCACTGAGCCACAGCCTTTCCAGCTGGAAAGTGGACAAGATCAAATTTTGCTAAGGAAGTGGGTCTTGAGTTGGAATTATTAGAAATATTCTGAAGTTGAAGTCATTTAAAGCAGGCAGCCTAATGGATTTACTGATCACTCTTCTAGAAGAATAGTTTTTAGCAAAACTAGATGTAAAAAAAAATCCTCAAAGTGTCCCAGTGAATCAACTCTACAGAAAATAAGTAAAGGTTCATTGGGGAAAACTAACCCCACCAATGGAAGGCCATGATTTCGTGCCTCTCTCTGTAGCTCCAAGGACATTTACACTGTTACTGAGACTGTTAGTGTCTTTGCTAGAAGTTTAAGAGGAAGATTAATATACTTAGACAATATCTTAATAAGTGTGAAACCACAAGAGAGTCTGTCTTTTCATATTCAGTCTGTTCAGCATTTACGCTCTACCTTGGGGTTTCATGTGAATTTAGAGAAGGTGAAGAAACCCTTGGAGTTAAAGCAGTAAACATGTATGGGAATAATTGGAAGATGAATCGATTAATATTTTAATCATAGATTAAAAATTGAGGTATATGTACTGAATGTTAATTGGTGCCATCCACATCAAATGATGTTTAAGGGCCAACCAAAGTTTAAAATGTTGAATATAGTTTTTCAAAAAGCACATTGCTTACTGAAATTTAAGGGCTGCTCTTTAATTCACCACAGCAATTAATACACATTTCATTAGGTGTGCCATTGATGTTGCATAAATAAAAATGGCAATTTTTCTTTTCATACACTCGTGCAGCAGGGTGGTGGTGGTGGAGGAGGAGGAGAAAAGTTATGTCAAGTTGCAGCTCACTTATAGTGACCCTGGAGGGTTTTCAGTGAAAGAGACATCCAGAGGTGGTTGCCATTGTCTGTCTCCATGTAGTGCCCATGGTATTCCTTCATGGTCTCCCATCCAAATACTGACCAGGGCTGAACCTGCTTAGCTTCTGAGATCTGATGAGACTGGACTAGCCTGGGTCATCCAACTCAGGGCACAGGCTATATTTTTTAAAAAAAAGAAAACTCCCTTTCATTCAAATGGACCTTAGTCCCCCATTAGGACTATAACTATAATGTGCAAAGTGTTTCCTTATTCTCTCTGTGATGTGCCTTTGGTCTCCATCCCAGGTCGTCTTGCTCAGGGCGAGGAGGGGACGAGGCCAGCCAGAATGGTGCCCTTGTCAAGCTGTCACCCTAGGCGACAGTCTAAAATTTAACAATAATGGGCTGGCCCTGGGTTTGCTTAGTTAAATTGTATGGCCCAGGTACCTTTATGGCCAAGTGTGAAATCCAGTCTGCCTTTAATCTGTTGTCCATCTACCTGGTGGATTTTTGCCTGTTGAACTTTAAGTTCGATGGTCTCTGGTATGTGGACAAGGCTATACCCATGGGATGCTTTGTAGCTTGCCCTACATTTGAGGGCAAGTGCCTTAGCACTTCCTTGGAATTTGTGGTTAAGGGCTGAGCCAGTAGTCCCCATGTATCTCATTATCTGGGCAATTTTTATTCATAGGTCCAGCAAGGTCTACAGAATGTGCATCTTGCCTGGCCATGTTCCAAATGCTGGAATCCAAACTTGACGTCCCCCTTGCCTAGGGAAAAACTGAGGGCCCATCCAGCTTACTTACCTGGGCATCCTATTAGATTCCAGTTTAGGTATCTCCCACCTTCCAGACAATAAATTGTCAGCCCTTAAGTCCTTATTGCATCAAGTTATTAATTATTTAAAAATCACCCTCAAAGGCTATTCTGGGTAATCTCAATTTTGCTTGTAAGGTAGTGGTCCTTGGGTGGGCTTTTTGCACAGATCTAGCTTGATCCATGGTGGGGGATTCTGCCCCTCATCACCACATTAGAATCACCCAGGGCATCAAAGAGGACCTGAGTGTTTGGCTTCACTTTTTGGATAGGTTTAATGGAGTTGCAATTTGGGAATCTGCCATATCAACTGGTGATTCTCTACAGGTTCATTCCAATGTGGTGGGTAGCCTTGGCTTCGGGGTCTATTTTTCAGGTTGGGGGTGTGCGCATCACTAGCCATTTCACTGAGCAAGAACTGGCATTCTTGAAGATCTTACATTTTTGGAGCTCTTCTCAATTGTGGTGGCAGTGCTTATTTGTGGTGAATATTTTCATAATAAATTGATTATATTTTGGTGCAATAATCAGGCTGTTGTGAGTTTCATTAGCCAGCAACCTTCTTGCCCTGAGTGGGTGATGTGCCTTGTGCAGAAATTTGTACTTGTTTGCCTCTTGGGTAATATGCCCAATTGTCAATATGCTGCAATTGTCAATAATGACATAGCAGACACTTGTCTCAGTCTCGGGACAAGAGGTTTTGGAACTTTATCCCCATTGCACTGCAGCACCCAGATCTATTCCCAGAGGAACTCTGGAATCTTGGGAACATATGATTTTACAGGGAGTATTCCAGTCCATTGCCCCTTCCACCTGAAGGTCTTACTTGCATGCATTCTCTGTATTTATGGCTCTTCTGGCTTTTTCTGGCCTTCATCATTCTCAGTTTTAGAGGTGGATGTCCATTATTTGGTGCACCTCAAGGAGTGTTGCCTTGCACCCAGGACCATGGGTCTACATCTGGCAGTGATATCCTTTTATAGTAAAGTCTTGGGGTTTCAAGATCCTTGTAATTCTTTCATTGCCTGGTGAGCTACTGAGGGGCAGAAGCAGGCATTACCTTCTGCCCCTGCCCCCTGCCAACCTGTTACGTTGGAATTGCTCTGTGGCATCATCCAGCAATTGTCTTGGGTTTATTGTTCCACACTTGACATCAACCTATTTAAGGGGGCCTTTACTTTGGCCTTTAGGGGGGCTTTCTGCATCAGTAAGCTATGTGAGCCTTCTTGCTGCAGCAATGCTGGGTGGTCCCTTTCTTTTGATGATATCAGGTTACATGAACTTCAAATATTGTTATGTCAATCTAAAACTGACCAGTGGGGTAAAGTTTCCAAAATTTCATTTCAGCCCTGACCTAGATATCCCAGGAAAGCTCAATCTAATCAGATCTCAGGAGTTAAGCGGGGCAGACCCTGACAAGTACTTGGATGAGAGACCTCCAAGGAATACCAGGGCCTTGACTCAGAGGCAGCCAGGAAGCCAACTCTCTGAATGTCCTTGCCTCACAGCCCCACTAGGGGTCACCGGACATCAGCCATGATTTCAGGGCACATGCACATGCACACACAAATATTCACAAAAGCCCCACAAAATTTCATTACACTCTGTCCCCTCAGAGTGCCCTACCCAGTTCACTGTACAGCCGACTACCTGGCCATTAGGCCACCTCTGTTTCTCATTCATTCCAGTGGCTCCTTTCTGTCAAGATTTCAGTTCAGTAGTGTTCTGCACAAGTGCATAATGACCCTGAGCTTTCCAATTTCCTGGGGGGGGGGGCCCCCCTAGCCATGCCCCTGGGCTGGGCTAAATTCAGGAAAAGGTGGGAGTTGGCCAGTGGTTATAGTGGTATCTCAGCAGTGTCTGCTATGTCATTTATTTAAATTTACTTTTAGAATAGTCATTTTAAGATCTGCAAATATACATACCATGTGCATAAGACAAACAAATGGTCACAAATTTGAAAGTAAGGAGGGCAACACAGAAAAGACTATAGGGGAACATTTTAGAAATTTCCTTGTACATTCATTTACAGGAGTCTTGTTTCTGCCTTATTCATAAGGGTGACTTTGTACTTAAATTTATTAAATTATGGCATCACATATGCCTTCATTTGGTAAATGCAGGGCTGGAGCCTCTGAGCCAGAATACCAAACAGCTGCTATGCACTCAATTTCTGAGCAACGTACAGAGTTCAAAGTAGTGGCAATCTTCTTCTCACTTCAAACTCATATCCTACAAGTGAGTACAATAAAGTACCGCGCCTATTCCCAGGGGCTGTCATTCCACTTTGCAACCTGTCATTCCAGTCCCAGAGCACTGAGCCTATTCCCAGGGGTTGTTCTGACATTCCATATGAACATAAGAACATAAGAACATAAGAACATAAGAGAAGCCAATGTTGGATCAGGGCAATGGCCCATCCAGTCCAACACTCTGTCACACAGTGGCTAAAAATACCAGGTGCCATCAGGAGGTCCAGCAGTGGGGCCAGGACACTAGAGGCTAGACACTAGATTCCACTCTGTTGCCTGTCATTCCAGTTCTGCAGAACAAATTCTATGCTAGGGACTGTTTTTCCACTCTGGGGGATGTCATTCCAGTCCCACAGTAGCCTATCTGGGCCCAAAGACCTTAATGGAAAACCCAATCTGCATTTTCTTTGCAACTTTTTTTGTGCTAGTCTCTGTGATCTGTCATTCCAGTCACAGAGCACAGATTCTGTTGCTAGGGACTATTTTTCCACTCTGGGGCTGTCATTCCAGTCCTAGAGTAGCCTATCTGGGCCCAAAAACCTTATTGGAAAAACCATTATGCATTTTCTTTGCAACTTTTTTTAGGCTGCAATGTATTTCAGCAGAGCCAATGCAAGTCAATTAGCATTCCTGGCTCCCATTATCTCCAGTGGGCCTTCAAGCCTCTCCCATTGTTTCCAGTGCACAATCCTGTCATTCCTTTTAGTACATCCCAGCTGGTTGCCCCTTTGAAACTACCACACCATTTTAAGTAACAGCAAAATGAAGAGCATGAGGGATTTAAAAAAGTCCATATAAATATGTCCATATAGAAATGTCAGTTAGAGATCTGAGTGTGTGTGAAACATTCCCTTCTAAAATGCTAATACAAATACTAAAGCCCTGGCCTTTTTGTCTTCTATTCAAGAAATAATTATCCCCAGAAAAGAAGCATGAGGAACAAAAGACCGGAAAAAAGAATTACTATGCTGCCTCCTACGCAGCCACCTATGGCACCGGTTACAGCTGTAGCTACCCAGCGGGAAGCTGCAGAGGCCCATGAGGCCTTATGTGAACATGGGGGGTTCAGCGGCGGTGGCACTCAGCCCCTCCATGAGGGGGCCGCCGGGCCCTCCTGCAGTCAGGGCATCTGAGCCTGGTAGCCCCGCCGAGGGGGCAGAGCGCATGCTGCGGGCCAGCCCTCCCTATCAACCTTGGGCCAGGCACAGTGGCGGGGCTGGGACACTGAGGCAACCCGCAAAGAGGAACCAGCAGCAATGCTTTGCTGACACTAGGCCAGGCCAGGCCCCTCTCCGTGTCCAGTTGGAAGCTGGCGAATGGGCAGCCAGCCTCGGCAGCAATGTGGAACTTCAAGCTGGGACAGCTCGCCTGTGTTATGCAAAATGGTTCTTTGAAGGGCCCTGGCAAGACGCAGGAAAGACTCCTCACCCTGGATGGGGGGATGGTGTGGTGAGCAGATGAGGAGGCTAGCTGCTATCAAGCAGCTTCGCTTATGCAAAGCCAAAGCAGGGGTGGAGGCAGCCACGAGCCCCCCCCCCATTGTATCTAAAGTGTATCGGTACAGCCACCCTCGCCCAGGAGTTAAAGGATCCAATAAAACCAGGTGCAATATGTGTCCCTCCAGGCTTGGCTCGGGGGGGGGGAGGGAAGGAGCACTCTCGGGAGGATCAGGCTGGTCTGCTGGTGGGAGACTTTACTGCCTGCTGGTTCAGTTCTCCCTTGTATTCCCTGTGCCTGCCTAAAAGCAGTACCCTCAGAAAATTTGTCCTGTGAAGTAATCTGGAGAGGAGACTGCCGCCGGCCAGCCCTAGATGCTCACCTCCCCAGCCTGGAGGCCATGGGGGAAATGGTGGGCTACAGCTATTTCAAATAAATCACCCAAACACACCCGTGGCAATCTTTTCATCAAGGATCCTTGGTGAGGTTTCCCAGTAGTAGCCTAGTTCAAGACCGTGGAGTGGCACTGCATCCACCCCCAAAGAGATCTGGCTGCATTCTCTTTGGGGCCGGGCATGCAGCCACAGTGCTCAAAAGGCGCATCCTGGTTTCCACATGTGCCCTGCACTATGTGTTTAGAGAAAGGGGAATTCCTTCAGATTAACTAATCCTCAGTGAAGAGGAACTCCGGGCAATCTGGGCGAGGGGGCGCATGTAGATATTAAACAACATCGGGGATAGCACTGCCCCCTGAGGAACCCCACACTCGAGGGGCCACCTCCGGGAGCGCTGATCCCCTATCGCCACCCTCTGTCCCCGACCTTGGAGAAAAGAGACCAGCCATTGAAGGGCAGGCCCCTGAATCCCCACGTCGGCGAGGCGGCGGGCCAGCAACTGGTGGTCGACCGTATCAAACGCGGCCGACAGATCTAATAACAACAGTGCCGCCACTCCGCCTCGATCCAGATGCCTACGGAGGTCGTCAGTCAGCGCGACCAGTACAGTCTCCACCCCGTGACCCGGACGAAACCCGGACTGGTGGGGATCGAGGACAGAAGCGTCATCCAGAAATGCCTGCAGCTGTGTCGCCACCGCCCTCTCTATCAATTTGCCCAAATAGGGCAAATTAGACACCGGCCGATAGTTGGCCAATTCAGCCGGGGCTACAGATGGCTTTTTTAGGAGAGGGCGGACCATCGCTTCCTTAAGTGCCCCGGGGAATCGTCCCTCCAAGAGGGACTTGTTGATAATCTCCCGCAGGGCACCTCGAAACCCCTCGCGACCCATCTTGATGAGCCACGAGGGGCACGGATCAAGGTCGCATGTGGTTGGGCGCACTACCGCAAGCAATCTGTCAACTTCTTCCAGACTGAGTGGGCAGAAACACTCTAAACCCGGCTCCCAAGACGTGCAAGGGGCCTCAAGTTCACTTACTGTATCAATTGTGGCGGGGGGGGCACGACGGAGCGCCAAGACTTTCTCTGCAAAATAGCTCGCAAATGCCTCACAGCCGATGTCCAATTCCCTCACATTTTGTCTGCCCTGTGGCAGTGATGTCAATGACCGAATCGTACTAAATAATTGTGCCGGGCGTGAGCTAGCAGAAGCAATCCTAGCCGCAAAGAACTCCCTCTTTGCGGCCTTGACTGCCACCTCATAGGCCTTCATAAACGTCCTATAAGATGCTCTTGACGCCTCGTCGCGAGCACGACGCCACCGTCTCTCTAGTCGTCTCAGTTCTCGCTTCAGCTGGCGCAACTCCTGGGTATACCAGGGCGCCTGCCTCACTCGAGTCCGGAGAGGACGCCTGGGAGCAATCTCGTCGATGGCCGCGGAGAGCCGGTCATGCCAGTCCTCCACTAGCTCATCCAACGAGCTGCCAGGGGGCTTCGGCTCCCGCAATGCCATCTGAAGCCGCACTGGGTCCATTTGGCCTCGCGGGCGAGCAAAAATCCGCTCGCCGCCTAAGCGGGGTCGGGGTGGCACATTCAGACGAGCCCTCAGGGCCTGGTGGTCCGACCATGGTACCGCAGTAGCAGTAATCCGGTCCACCATTACTCCCGCAGCGAAGATCAGATCGAGCGTATGACCGGCCCGATGCGTGGGGGCCGTGATGACCTGAGAGAGTCCCATTGCCGCCATGGACGACACTAGGTCCGCAGTCCGGCCGGAGGTTGCGTCCTCGGCATGGACGTTGAAATCACCCACGACCAACAGCCGTGGGTGCTCCAACGCCCAGCCTGATACGGCCTCCAGCAGGGACGGCAGGCTATTGGCCGGTGCACTAGGCGGTCGGTACACCACCCAAATCACCAAACTCTCCCCTTCAAAATCCCTTGGACTATTGTGGACTGTTGGATGTTCCTGAATTGGTAACTATGTATCTTTAATGTGTAGTTAAGGCAAATTGCCCTAGCCTTTGTTATTTTGTAATCTCCTAGTCTGTTTGCTGTGCTCTGTACTGAATAAAGATCCTTCTTATTTCTAATGGTCTCTGATGCTGTAACTTGGATTCCAAGTCTAAGTCTTGTGCCTAACCCTAACCACATAAGCTACCTTGGTAAGAGTAAAAGTAAGAGTAAAAGTGTGCATCTCAAGATTGAGTTGCTAAAGGTTTCTGTCTCAGATGCCAACTAAGGGTTTGGAATCTCTTCCCTTAGGAAAAGCAGCGACTAGTGAAAAGAGGTTCTGGTGGCAAATTGTCTGAAAACCAGAGAGGGTTTAGACCATCTTGTGGTTTGTTGTTTAATGTACTGAAAAGTACAGGATTCCCTCTCATCCCTGGACTGGCCTGGGTGGGATAATCCTGTACAGTTCCTACCCCCTCTCAATTTGGGGACTGTCTTAAGGGGTCTTGAGGGTTTAGCAAGGATGTGGCATGCCCAGCTCAAGGGCTGTCTGTGGGCTCGCCAGCAGGCCAGGTTGGGGGGGGGGGTTCATTGAGCGGAAGGCAGGCCGTCCAATGCTGGGATCCGTCCCCATGCTGTGCCAGTCCTCCTTGGACTGTAATCACTAAAGGAGTGGTCATTGCCTTCCACAAACTGTTGTGTATTTACTCCGCACATTTGGACATGGGCCCACAAACATTGAGTTGTGTAGCATATTTGGTGGGCCAACAGTTGAACAGTTATCTGAATCAAAATCCTTGAAAACAGGAATAGCCCATAGATGACATGCAGCTCTGTAAATCTTGGTAAACAATTCCCTATAATTTTAGTTTAGTTTTTGTGCGACAAAGTTTCTACATACTGATGTCATGCTTTTGATCTGTATGTAATAGCCTAGCTATGTGTGAATACTGTCTGAGAGGTATCAACTTTTTATATAGGTCCTGGGCTGGCTATAGGATGGTTATCTGATAAAGTAATTCTTGTCCCAGACATGGAATTCACTGCCACAGGAAGTGGTGGGTGCATATTTGGTGGGCCAACAGTTGAACAGTGATCAGAATCAAAATCCTTGAAAACAGGAATGGCCCATAGATGACATGCAGCTCTATAAAACTTGGTAAACAATTCCCTATAATTTTAGTTTAGTTTTTGTGTGACAAAGTTTCTACATACTGATGTCATGCTTTTGATCTAGCCATGTGTGAATACTGTCTGAGAGGTATCAACTTTTTATATAGGTCCTGGGCTGGCTATAGGGTGGTTAGCTGATAAAGTAATTCTTGTCCCAGACTGTTGTCTGGGGAAGGGAGTAGCCCCCAAGATAACTGAAAGTTGGCTGGTACTGCTGTAGAACTACACAGTTCTCTTTCTCAAACTATAAATTTGATTCATCCTGTCATCCTGAGCCAATGAACAATATTATGCAAGAGTGGGTCAATTCTACTCTAGATGGCACAAAGTCATCATGTCTTCATATGTCACAGAAATCTATGGACTCATGATAGGAATAAGATTGGAGATGGTTTATCCTAATATCATTACAGGTCAAAATGAACCAGCTGTAACTCAACATTGTGAATGATGGCAGCAACAGGTTTTAATGAAATTATTCATTTATTTAGAACATTTTCATGCTTCATCTCCATAAACCTGCCCAAGGTACTTACAAGATTAAAAAACCCAAAACATTAAAATACATTAATTAAAATTCAGCATTGAAATCTAGAATTACCTAGGATGATGTTAGATGCCTGCAAAGCACCCATGTGTATGCTAATATAATCATATTTTGCCTTTTAATCCTTGTAATTTCCAAATGAATTTCCTTTTCTGCCCTGGCCCCAGCCTGGTGTAACTCTCTGCCAAATGACATCCATGCCCTGCCTGACTTATTAAAGTTTTGCAGGGCATGTAAGATACAGATGTTCCGCCAGGCCTTTGGGTGAAGCCAATGACAGTTTCTTTCATCTGCCTGGCACCCCTCCCCCCTGTCTGAATGTTAGCACTGCCATCTTGTCTTAAAATATTTTCAATGTTTTATGGTTTTAATTGATTTTATAATGTATTGAATTAACTGTTGTAAACTACCCTGAACCCTGCACAAGTGAGTAAGGGCGGTTAAGAAATCTAAATAAATAAATAAATAATAAAATTCACATATAAATGTAGCAGGAAGATGATTCATTACTCTGTAGTTTGATGATATCTTCATTAGCATTAGAATCCTATTAACAAAAACCTCACATCCACAGAACAGGTGGAAAAGTCAGCATGGACATTGTGTATGTTTACAAAAATGTAGAGGGAAGCTGTCAAAGCCATTTGTTGGCTCATGGGCTTTCTCCACTGCCTAGGAAAGCACATGGCTTCAGCAGCTGCCATGTCAAATCAAAGTCACAACTTTCAGTAATCAGCATATATTTAAATGTTCCAGTTCTTGGTAACAAAAATTACTTATTAATTAACATGTCAGTTTTACAGTGTATTTAAACTCTCAGACATAAAGATACGCTGCAAACAATGGTAGAGACCCCCCCCCCAAAAAAAAACCCACTTTGGGCACTTGGACAGAACCAGTGGGATTTCAGAACTTTTTTTCATTGCATCCTTCCCCTGCACTAATCATTTCACAAGCTAGTTTTGAAAATCACCTCTGATTTAAATGAGGTTTATTATATGTGGCATTGGCATAGTAGACTTCTATTCAAAAACCACAAGCCTGAGGCCCTCTTAGATACATGGAAGTATTTGTGCTGTTTTTAAAATCCTGGCCAGTACATTATTTTCTAATGAGGAACATTTGAATTTGAAAGCTTGGTTGGCCCATCTCCATCTATGAACAATATTTCTCTATGGATGACTGTTTAGTATATTCTCATAGGGGAAATTTATTTTATAAAGTGATCTATATCATATTTACTATTCAAAAGTGAATCCCACTGATTTCATGGGATTTGCTTCTAAATAAGTATATCACACTTATAGCCTTTGTTTTAATTATGTGCTACTAACCAGAAGCCACAAACAGAATATTTTATTTCTTTTTTAAAAAGTACTATAAGCGTGTTGAGATCAGCAGCTTATTTGTAGTCTACATTACACACAGGCAGTAGAAGGGAACCCCCAAGCTGAGAAACACTAGATACAAACTGGGAAATCCTTATCTGAATAACATTATAGAATCTACAACATAGAACGCACTCAAAAGCAATGTTGCAGAAATCAGGGGAGATGTTCAAATAAATGCAGGATGTCCTAGTTCAGATGTTATATTGTACATGAAAAATATGGAAAATGTACACAATCCTGAGATCTTCCCCTGAACTCACCACACACAGAAATACAAGGGGAAAGTATCTTAGTACCTTCTCCCTAAAGTAGTCTATTTATACGGGATCTGTAACCACTAATTTCTCTGATGTATCTGTGAGATTTTTTTAAAAATACATATGAAACTCCTGTGTACATATAGTACTTATCTCTCCTTATATATAATTCTGTTTTGGTCATGGACTCTCCTGAACATTCCACACACTCCCAAATCAGTTCACTCCCTGATCTGTCACTCAGAAGCTGTCCGTATCCACTGGCTGCATTGCCTGAGTCTCGCTTCCAATATTCTAAACAGTTTGCTGTTCCTCTCCCCCAAATAGCCAGTCAGAACACAGAGGTCATTTGCATATGCGGTCTGATTGGCCTTTGCCTCTAACATTCTAAATAGTTTGTTGTTACGAGTCATTGAATGTGTCCTGAGGTAAAATACATATCCCAAGTTTCCCTTAAACGGTCACTGGAGTTGCCAAAATACATATCCCAATCTTCCCTTAAATGGTCACTGGAGTTACCAATCTCCCTATGGGGCCTGGAGATCTCCCAGAAATCACTGTGTTCCCCAGCCACAGCACATCATTTCCCCTACAGAAAATTTCCCAGCTATTACAATGGCTGCTTTGGGCAATTGACTCTGTGGCATTATACCCTACTGAAGTCCCTCCGCACCCCAAACCCTGCCCTCCCCAGGCCCTATCCCACAAATCTACAGGTCTGGCCCTCCCCTTAGTATTGCCAGCCTCCAGGCAGCACCTGGAGATCCCCAAGATCAGTTCTCCTGTAGAAAATGGCTGCTTTGGGCAATGGACTCTATGGAATTGTACCCTGCTGAGGTCCCTCCGCACCCCAAACCCTGCCCTCCCCAGGCTCTACCCCTCAGATCTACAGGTCTGGCCCTCCGCTTAGTATTGCCAGCCTCCAGGCAGCACCTGGAGATCTCCAAGATCAGTTCTCCTGGAGAAAATGGCTGCTTTGGGCAATGGACTCTATGGAATTATACCCTACTTAGGTCCCTCCTCACCCCAAACCCTGCCCTCCCCAGGCTCTACCCCTCAAATCTACAGGTATTTCCCAATCCAGAGTTGAAAACCCTGTAACTGGCTATGGAACCACTTTCCAGACCCTTGGAATCCAGAAGACATGGCATAGGAGGAGCAGGTGCTTTTCTACCTTAGCTGCCACTGCATAACTCCAAATCAACATAAGTCAGGGGTGGAAGGAACCATACCTGTTACCACAAGGCTGTCCTCCCATACTACCCACTTGGGGCAACAAAATGACTTGAGACAGCCCTGCCTTACAGTTAAGCTGAAGGAAATAATCAACATGACTTTCCTCCCTCTATTTTTCCTTTCACTTCGCCACCCCACCAGCCACAGTCGAAACACTCACTTGGAGCTTCCTTCTAGAGCTCGTTGTATTTCTTCCCACAACGGACCTTACTCCTAGTATACAATAATGCTATTGTCCTATGCCATTTTTTGGAACAACTTTTCCTTACACAATTATAGATTCTGTAGCAGCTTCAGGACTTATAGTTCCTGCAAACCCTATCCTTCCTCCACCACAACAGAATTACTGGGTACAGATTATGAATCACATGTCCTTGCTATGGCCTTTTGTGATAGAAATTTGGTGTTAGAATTATCCTACTTTAGTTTAGTCCCATCATTCCTTGTTGTGAGCTATCCCTGTGTACTTGCAGGGACAGCAGAAATCATTAGTCTTTTCCAGTGCTTAGCATGTAATTCACATTTTCAAGGATTGGAATAGACCATAGAAATGACCAATGCAAGGCCATTATTATCACCTTGTGTTATACCCTAAGGTTGCCAGAGAGGATACATTAGATGAAGAAGAAGAAGAAGACTTCTATAGGCAACTTTGTGAGCAAAGGAGGGTGAGGTGGACCAAACTCCTGCCACCTCAGCTGAAGGCCTGGTGGAACAGCTCCATTTTACAGACCCTGCGGAACTGTAGCAAGTCCCACAGGGCCCTGATGTCAAATGGGAGTATGTTGACAGAGAGCCAGTTTGGTGTAGTAGCTAAGTGCGCAGACTCTAATCTGGGAGAACTGGGTTTGATTCCCCACTCCTCCACTTGCAGCTGCTGGATGACAGACTTATTCTGTGACTAGAATGACAGACCCCGGAGTGGAATGATAGGGCCTGGGGGTAGCAGATGTGTTCTGGGACTGGATTGAGAGACGTTGGAATGAAATGACAGCCACTGGGGGTAGAAGGAGTATTCTGGGAATGGAATGACAGGCCCCAGAGTGGAATGACAGCCTCTGAATATAGCAGGAGTGGTCTTGGACTAGAATGACAGCCCCCAAAGTGGAATGACAGCCCCAGGGGGTGTAGGAATGTTCTAGGACTAGAATGAGAGACCACAATGTCATTCCACTCTGGGGCCTGTCATTCCAGTCCCAGAACACTGCTGCTACCCCCAAGGACTGTCATTCCACGTTGTGGTCTCTCATTCCAGACCCAGAACACTCTTACTACCCCCTGTGGCTGTCATTCCACTGTGGGGCCTGTCATTCCATTCCGTGCTGTTCCAGAATACTCCTGCTACCCCCAGGGGCTGTCATTCCACTTTGAGGCCTGTCATTCCAGTCCCAGAATGCTTCTGCTACCCCCTGGGGCTGTCATTCCACTCTGGGGCCTCTCATTCCAGTTCCAGAACACTTCTGTTACTCCTAGGGGCTGTCATTCCAAGCTGGGGCCTGTCATTCCAATCCCAGAGTAGTCTATTTGGGTCCAGAGACCCTAATGGTAAATCCATTCCACATTCTCTTTGCAGCTCTACTTGTATTTCAATGGAGCCCATGCAAGTCAATTGGCATCCCTGGCTCTCGTTATTTCCAACGGGCCTTCAAGTGTTTCCCATTGTTTCCAATGGGCAATCCTGTCCTTCCTTTTAGTACATCCCATTCTTATGTTCTCTGAGTGTTTCTCTCTCTCCCTCTGTCCCTCTGTGTGCGTATCTCTCTCTGTCTGTCTGTGGCCTAATATGCCAGTGAGCTGCACTGTCAGGTGTGTGGTCTAATATGTTAATAAGTTTCTGCTGTTTGGTGTGGCCTATTATGCTAATGGGTTCCTGCTGGGCTTTTTCTACAAAAAGAGCCCTGCGGTACCACTCACTGTCACCAGCTCAAAATAGCTAATAGGGAAGTTCACTTCTGGGTGACCAATAGGTGGGAAAAGAAAACAGAGAGAAAGTAAATCTTATCAGCACTACAGATAAATCTCATGCCTCCTATTTCTGAATGCTTTTCATAAGCCTTAACTTTAGGCTACTGCCTTATGACTGTGCCTCACAATATTGAAGCAAAATTAAAATATAAATTATTGGAGCAATATTCTTAACTGTTGCTACTTGAGCATATATAAAGGATTCAATCAAATCACTTTTATTATTCATATTTTAATTGGTCTTAAAAATGAAAACAAACAAGTAACAGAAATGGCCCACAACTACAGAAACCGCATAGTAAGTTTTAACATAACTATTGTGGTTCATTTGAATGCAAAGTATTTTGTGGGTAGAGGAATAGTTGCACTAGAAGACATGACAATGAGGGGACAGCCTTCATAGGTTGCAAACTTCTATGCACTTAAAAAACTGCAACTCTACTTAGGGTAACATTGTAAGATGACAATCCAAGTTAATATCACACCCACAGAAAGCCAGGTCTCTTGCAGAGATCCCCAGACCTCTTTGCCAGAACTCTGAAGATATGGCATAGAAATGGTCTAAATAAATAAATAATGAGCAGCTGTGTAGCCTCCCCCCATTCCCTTTTTTTTCTTTCCCAAATTAGAATTCTGCAGAGTCCAATCATCTATCATTCTTCATCCTCCAATATACCACACCTTCCAGGCAAGCCAGCTTGCTTAACACCAGGGTCCACAGAGGCACAATCAGCCTTGTTTTCTTCTCCCATTCTTTTGTAGCCATCTAGACAGGATGATTTCCTTTTTGTCCCTCCTATTATTGTAAGGCTGGCTCACTCAATTCCCTGCTCTTCCCTCTCTTGTATTCTAAAAAGCAGCCATTCAGTTGAAGTCAAAGGCTATTCTAGTTACCTTGAAGAATTCTTCCAGTGGCAAAGTTTAGCATAGTTTATTTCTCCTGTTATTTAAAAAAAAAAAAAAACAGTTCAGGACATTCTTTACCTGCAACAGCATTCAGACATGTTTTCAAAAATCCCAGAATGGTATAGCGGATAGATTGTTGGACTAGGATTTGGAAGGCCCAAATTCAAAGCTTCCTCTACCATGAAGCTTGTGCAGTTGCCTTGGCTCAGTCTCTCTTAGGCTAACCTATTTTATATGTGAAAGTAAGATGGAGGTGAGGAGAGTGGTGTATATTGAGAGCCAGTGTGGTGTATTAAAAGTCATTTCTTTCGCTGGGGGGGAAAGCCTCCCCCTCCCTTTCAATTTCCCGGGGGGTGCGAATGCGTTTATAAAGCCGCTTCAAAATCAGTCACCAACTCACAGTTCATCGCTTTTTCGCTTTTGTTCAGACTTTGCCTTTTTGCTCCATCACTCCGATGTTCCGGTGGCATTGCTGGTCCCCATTACAGGGCACACCACAGCCGGGGCCGTTTGGGGCAGAGGGAGAGCCTCAATTCCCGACCTTCTGGTCAACAAGAGGCTTACTCCCTTAAGCGCCCCCTAGTTCGGAGCCCTTACCCTAGGGCTCCTTAGGATCTCTGCTCACGCGGGACCCCCCCCCAGACTGCGTGTGGGCGATCCGGCTCCGGGAGCGTCCCGAGAGCCGGTCGCCATTCGCGCCGCCGTGACCGGAAGTCAAGTTCGTCACAAATATTGACTGGTTTGTGGTTCATGTTTGCAAACTGAAGAACCACCATGAACTTTCATGAATTTTGATGCAGCTCATGGTGGTGCATGAAGAGTAGAAAGCAGGGATTTAAATCCCTGCTTTCGGGCTTTTTTGTAGAAAAAGTCCAGCAGGAACTCATTAGCATAATAGGCCATACCCAACTGCAGGAGCTCATTAGCATATTAGGCCACACCCTGGCAGCACAGCTCATTCGCATAGTAGGCCACACCCCCATGTTACCAGAAGTGTGGTCATCCAGCCACACCTACCTTTTGCTTCTTATTCCCTTTACCTTGTTTGTTGTCAAAACCCAGGGCTTTTTGCATGTTAGGCCACACACCCCTAATTGTAGCCAATCCTAATGATTTTCTGCTGTTGGGTGTGGCCTATTACGCTAATGAGTTCCTGCTGGGCGTGGCCAACTTGGGAGCCAGTCGGAACTCCGTTCCTGTGGGTTCCTGCCCAAAAATAGCCCTGATTAGATTATTTATTAGGATTCGCATGTACCTAGCATTGTACAGCTATTCCCTTAATTTGTGTATATTTTTACCTCTTTTCAATAAAATTTTTTAAAAAGTCATGGGGAACCCAAATCAGAGGTTTGAATGGCTCCGAGCCTAAGGCTGGCTGCCCAAGAAAGCCCGTATGATGGACCCCTGTCATTTCCCAACTCTGTCATTCCCACAAAAATTTTAGTTCCCTTCAGTGACTGAGTTGCCCTCAAGTAGCATGTATTTCTTCTTTGTCTTAAAAGACTAAACTGTCCCACCCTGTTTCAGATATTTGTTTAGGCTTCTGACCCAGCACAGAAACTTAATACAGGAGCTGTCTTGTTTCTAAACCCCTTTAAAATGGCACCTGAGGAAGAATAACTTTCAAAACAGAATAAAGATTTTATCTAACAGGCAGGGAATATATATATGAGAGAAGTCAAGGCTTAGTAACTCTGAGGTAATACTTTATAATATGTACAGAACTGAAAAGTTAAAACCTATAAGAGAGTGTTGTTGTAGCTTTGTTTCAGAGATTTCTAGTTCTTTTCTGTGAGAGGTACTTTTCTTAGTATATTTCAGCAATTACACAAAATCTTTATTAAGTTCCCTGAAGAATAGCTCTTTCTTAGAGTTTCTAGATTGAAAATCTATTTTCTCCCTTCAGAAAATTGTATCATTCTGGACTTCTGTTTTTTGGCGACTTGCAGGCGGGTGCACTCCATCACAGCTCTGATATGAGCGACCCGCAAAACATACTGATGGGGAGGGATCCGAGTTGATCTTGGGCCCCATCGACCCCTTGTAGGGGAGTCATAGCCTGGGGCACATGAGGTGCCTCTCCCAAGGCGGAAGCCAAGGGATCAAGGCTCCTTTTTGCCCTGATAGGTCCCCACGGCATGGAGCCAGCAATGGCACAGACAGGTGCATACCGGCCAGAGTGCACAAGTGATCTGAAGAAATGATCCTCTCTACATGCTACATGCTAAACAAACGCAAGTAAAAATGTAAGGGAATCCATGACTTGGCAAACAATCGATTAAATGCTAGCAGTAAAGCAGCACAAAACCCCCAACTCACCCACAGTTATGTCTGATCATGCACTGACAGACTGCGCCCACAGCTTCAAAGGGAGGTGTGATTGTGGAACTGCAAGTCAAATTCCTCCGGAGGAAATAGTTTCACTTCCCACCATTTTTAATGGGATGTGTGACCGTAACCTATCTGAGGAAACACTGCCACTGCCACTTAATTTGTTTTTATGTGTATGATGCCTCTTCAGAAGGTGTCAGTGTGAGGAGGATGGATGTAATTTCTTAAAAGGGACCCCTTCCTTTGGCAATGGACCAATATGTTTCATAATTAGGATACCCATGGGGGACTGGGGGGAGGTGGGCTTCTGGTAGTGGGTGATTTGATAATGAGGAATATACAGAGTGGGGTCTGTGACAGGCATTTTGACTGCATGGTAATTTGCCTGCCTGGTGCAAAGGTTGCAGACATCATGTTTTCTCTAGATAGGTTGATAGATAGTGCTGGGAAGGAGTCAGCAGTCGTGGTGCATGTTGGTACCAAAGACATTGGTAAATATAGTAATGTGAACCTAGAAGAAAAAAATCAGGTTACTAGACAGAAAGTTAAATGCTAGGACTTCAAAGGTAGCATTCTCAGAGTTCTGCCAGTTCAATTCACAGAGCCAGCTAAACAAGCACAGATCAGGGTCTTAATGTGTAGATAAAAAAGAAAGTGGTGCCAAAAGAAAGGGTTTAGACTTATTAGACACTGGAGAATTTTATGGGACAAGCTGAAACTGTACAAAAGAGATGGGCTTCACTTGGACCAAAAGGGAACCAGGCTGCTGGTGATTAATATCAAAAAAGTGGCAGAGCAGCTTTTAACTAATCCTGTGGAAAAAGCCAACAGGAGCTGGGGAGCCTCCAATTCAGGACAAGTCAATCCAAAGGGATGATAGCATAAAAATTTATGGTCATGTTGATAGGAGTGTAATAGAACTTGGAAATGAGGGTATGATGGAGATTGAGGGCCGTTTGACTAAGGAGCTGAGGGAGGCGAAGGTTGCTGGAGAGGAAAACACATTAAAGGTGTCTATATGCCAATGCTAGGAGTCTCCAAACTAAGATGAGGGAGCTGGAGTGCTCGGTATCTCAGCAGGTATCTCAGAAACTTGATGGAATGGGAAAATTCTATGGTATGCAGTCATTCCTGGGTATAAGCTCTATAGGCAGGACAGGGAAAGACAGGTTGCGGGAGGGGCTATATTGTACATCAAAGAAGGCATGGAATCCAATAAATCAGAAAACATCAGGGGAATTAACTCCCCAACAAAAGCAATATTGATGGAAATACTAGGACCTAAGGGTTACTTAAAAGTGGGTGGGTGCTATTGTGCTACAAATCAAACCCTTGAGGCTGATATTGAGATGGAGAAGGAAATAAGGGAGGTGATTAAAGCAGATAATGCTATTATACTGGCAGACTTCAATTACCCTCACTGACTGGGTAAACATGTGCTTGAGTCACTGGAACAATTGGTCACAGAGCCAATAAGAGGGCTAGTGATCTTGGACTTGTTTTGAGCAGGTCTCAAGATCTGGTGAGAGCTGTAGAGATTCTTATACCAACTGAGAACAGTGACCACAAAGTGTGAGACTTCCCTTGCTCACTCCTGGCACTTCCTCCCTCTGCTGTTGTCCCAGGGATGCTGAGGTCTCAGACATGGGACAGCTGAGGGTTTTTCTCTAAGGGTTTTTCTCCTTCTAGAAGAGGCATCATACACATAAAAACAAATTAAGTGGCAGTGTTTCTTCAGATAGGTTACGGTCACACATGCCAGAAAAAATGGCGGGGAGTGAAGCTATTTCCTCCGGAGGAATTTGACTTGCAGTTCCACAATCACACCTCCCTTTGAAGCTGTGGGCGCAGTCTGTCAGTGCATGATCAGACATAACTGTGGGTGAGTCTGGGTTTTTTTGTACCATTCCCCACCATGCGCTTAACCGAGGGATCGATGAATTGCACCTCTGCACCGAGGGTTCCCTATGGAGTTTGTGATGATGCGCATACTGCAAAGGGGGAGGGGAATAACGCCACAGAGTTGGGATGGCCTGATCAGACCATCCCGACGCCATGTGAGTGTGCTGGAGCAATCAGACATGGGAAAGTCCATCTGTGGCCCGTCGCAACTCGTTAACTACTCGATTTCCCCTCGGCTCTCTCGGTGGAGCAAAACGGGTTGTCGATGGCTGCGGGGCGCTTCCCAGATGTTGTTGTCTGATTGCCCCCATTAAATCCGCCCAGCATTTGCTCCTATGTTGTGTCTAATTGTATGTATGTTCGCAGCCATAAACAGGCCAATTGTATGTATGTTCGCAGCCATAAACAACTATAATGCAAGACTATTCACATATGTTGCCGTTAATAAAAACAAGTTGTCCTCACTTTACTGCAATGTGTGGGCAATCTCAACTCCAGAATTCTGTTCCCAAGGGATCATGCAGCCTTTGGAAAATCATTTATGTGGCTAGTCCCTCAATTTAGTCATTTGTAAAATATGTATATTTTAAACTGCTGACTCCAGGTGCTGAGAAGCTTGTTTAATTAATATAGGACTTTGGGGGAATCTATGATGAAAGGTTCTATAGAAAGCAGAGCAAAACCTTATTTGTAGTAAATACTAAAACAGTGAAAACAATTTTGAAGACAACGGATTATTTTCTCAGTGGGTGGAATGGGACTTGCTGCTTTCCATAACACGCCATATGTTCACCTGGGACCATCATCAGTAGAAACATCAAACTCCAGAATTTGAGATTACTCATACTACTTTACATTAATAAAGCAACATAGGGCATCTTCTGGCAGGCATTTGCATAATGCATGACATCTTTCCATATTGAAAGGCTTCTTCTAAGGAAAACAATGTCAAAACCTTAACAACTGTGGCTGTGTAATTATTTTCTGATTCGATATTTTGCTTATGAATCCAGAACATGTACTTTCCATAACAGGAGTCGAAAGCAAAAATGATTTTCAAGATGTACATCTTTTCTTACAATGTACTCAATTTCCTCCTTAGCAGACTATTGATGCTGTGAAATAAACTGCATTCTGATTAGAATATCTGATCTATAAAACTGCCACTCATTTTAGCTAGCAAGCTATTTTTAGAAGTGACTGGAATTTGGATTTGGGTTGTTATTCTGCTTTTTCCTCAAAAGAAAACCTAGAATTTCACAGGCAATGAAGCTATGCAGCTTCTTGGTAAACTTACTGTTTTGAAAAAAGAAGAAATTACATGTATACTTCATAATTGCAAATAAATATCAGGCCTGCTTTCTTGTTCCTTATTTTCTATTCTACAAAGCCAGTTCTCTGAAAGCATAATACTAGCTGCCTTTATTGCATGTGTACACCAATTACACAACTGTACACAGTAAAGGCACAGATTGTCAAGAACCCAAGCCTGGCCCTGACCTGGATAGCTTGGGTCCAACCCTGGCAAGTAACTGGAAGGGAGACCTCCAAGGAATACCAGGGCTTGGGACACAGGCAGGTTATCAAACTACCTTTCTGAAAAACATCCAAGCCCCCGAGGTCTGAAAAACATCCAAGGTTACCAGAAGTTTCCATGACTTCCAAGCATGCAAGCAGACACACACACACACACTCAAAATAACCCCCCCAAAGAAAACAAACTTGGATCTCCCCTGGGTCAGCAGTCCTTCTGCAAATGAGCAGCACCCAGGCCCATGGGCCCTCAAGGGTTACATGCATACAAGGAAACGGACCTTTGTGGAAATGTATAAAGGTTTATTGAATAAGTTTTTAAAAACAAGATATCACTATTCAATACAGTCTGTGCAGTTTAGTAGCAAGAAAATAACAAAGCTAATCTATCTAATACATACAATACCTGGTATTAGATAGCATACTTTCTTAGAATACTAGGATCCAAGCTAGAAGCTTAAGCATTCTCTACACTGCTGTCCATCACAATGTAGCATAACATAGAGCATCAGCTTTGGCAATTCTTTTTTTTTCCTTGTATTTTTGTGTGTGTGTGTGCATGTGTACACATGTGTGTTAGTGTGTGTGCACCTGGAAGTCATGGCGACCTCTGATGACTGACCCCTACTGGGGGCCTGGAGGATATTCAGAGAGGCGGCTGAATAAAGCCTGCCCCCTCTGATATTTCAAGGAGGTCTCCCATTCAAGTACTTGCTAGAGTCAACCCTGCTTAGCTTCTGAGATAGGGCTTAGCTGGGCTATCCAGGTCCAGGCTTCCCTCTTGCCTATGGTTTAATTACAGTCTTTGGCCATCTGGCACCAGGTGGTCTCCTAAACCCAATCAGGGAGATTGTCAGAAAATGATGGCACCCACTCCTGCTTCCCCCCTCCCATCAGTTACAAACTGAACACAGATTCTCATGATTAGCCAATTACCACATTCTTGAGTCCAGACTTGTGAAAGGTAAGGATAGTGTCGGCAGGAAGGCCCACTTGTGGCCACCTGCAGCCCAGAGCAGGCCTGCTAATCTTCATGTTAATCCTTGAGGGGAACTAGAGTGCTTTGCCTCACAGAGATATACAACGTTCCACCAAGGAGATTACCAGCACAGGCATTATATTAGAAACTATAATATATGCAAAGTTTATATACTACATCTAGCAGCCCAGTCTTTCAGCAAGAAAACTGTGGCCCTAGAACACTCAATGCAAGAATTTCCCTTGTATCTTCCAGTTTTTTTCTTCTCATTATCGTTTGTCCCCATGATCATATAAACACAGTTAACAATGTCGACACACTGTTCCTTCTCTGGATCATGAGGACCAAAGTAAAACCCTGTAGATTCCATCATATCCAATCTATAATATATAGACTTGATTTAAGCATTAAGGAACTTGCATATTCTTCCATAAATCCATGAAACATGTTATCTGTACATTAAGGCTGTCACCACAATTTCTGCTAGGGCTGCCAAATCCCCCCGGGGGGCGGATTTCCCCCTGCTTTGGAGGCCCGATTTCCGCCGCAGCAGAATCAGGCCCCGGGGGTGACGCAGGACGTATGGCACGATGAGGGCATGGCCCAGATCATCGGGGGGGGGAACCATATGGTTTGCTCGGTCTGGGAGTTGGCCGTGGATGCGTGTGCGCGCACCGCCAAAACGTCACCATATACTTCCCCCCCGACGATCTGGGCCACGCCCCAACGTGCCCTACATCCTGCGTCACTTCCGGTGATGTTCTGGCGGTGCGCGCGCACAAAGCACGTGTACACATTCACGGCCAGCTCTCGGACCGAGCAAACGCTCCCCCGCCGGTGAGTAAATAAGATTTGGCAACCCTAATTTCTGCACTGTATGTGCTGACATTTTTGCTGGTTTAGTATAGTTTAGGCTACATGCATGCAGCTACACTTTCCCCTTTTTTCCTGAACTTTCATCCAGTCATGCCAGTAGGCATTTCACTTAATAAATTCCACCATGTAACCACATTCATACTAAACATGCATATAGCACTAACTCCATGTTCATTGCTCGCAATTCCACTCTGCAATGTTGAACTGAGGCTAAAACAAGGGCAGGTGAAGATTTGTGGGGTCAAAGTTGCACACAAGCACAAAATGTTAGATCATAGATTTATACTACTGACAAGGGTTAAAGTTAACCTACAATTTCCTTGTTTCGGGCATGAATGAAACTGTAAGCTGAGTGAATGTTCCCTGTTTCTTTCAATATTCTTTTAACAATATTTATATTTTTGTCAACAGTTTTGATTCTTCAATTTTTATTCATTATCTTATAAACATAAGTGGAGAGGTTCAGTGACTCATTTGCTTTGTATGCTAAAGGTACCAAGTCCAAGTCCCAATGTCACCACTTAAGGTCATGTAGTAGGTGATACGATAGACCTTGACCTAAGACTCTGAAGAACTGATGCCAGAAAGGGTAGACAGTCCTGAACTTGATAAGGCATCTTCAGATGCTCATATCATTATAATGTCTGAGTGTGCTCTATGGATTTTATACATAGTTTTTACAGTACTTCTATGCACAATAACATGAATAACATTGATTTATTGACACATGTTGAAAAATTAGTACATTTTAGAGGAAAAATTTCATGTGAGAACAGAAAATGGAATGAAAAGAAAGTGAAGCAGAAATGTGGATTGGGAGGCAAACAAGAAGGATTAGAAGTTCAAAGTCATCCTGTTCATCTGTAAACCAAAAATTGCCTTGTTTTTCTGAAACAGGTACTCGCTGAATTACATTAACCCCCTACACTGTGCATTTGTTGTTCTGTCGCACAGAACTGTTGCTTTTTTGAAACAATGAAAGAGAAAATTAGGGTCAAAGACTCTCAGATACTGATATTACAAAAAGAGTATTTCATTAAAAATATCTTTTTATGCTCTGTCTTAAATTATCTCTGTACTTACTTCTATTATATTTAATGCTTAACCAAACTGTTAAGATATAGTCCGTTCTTTCATAGATACTGGAAATTTACAAGGGCAATGAATATTCCAGGATTTTAGCCTACCCTGTTGCTCATTCTTGCATCATATTCAGGGCTTTGAACTAGGAAAGATTGTCCCCCTCTCCCAGATGGTAATTAATTCTGCAACAGGAAGTATGCCAGTTCAGAACTGCTAAACAGTCAGCATTGAGATTAGGAAAAATAGATACCCAAGCACAGAAAACAATGATGCTTTAAATGAAATTAAATTAAATGTACAGTGTAAAGTGGACAGGAAGACTAAACGTTCAATGGGAAAAAAATGTCTGATGTTGACTTAAACCCCTACTTACCCAGAATCTTTCCCAGAATATGGAATGGTTTCCGAGGGGGGGGGGGAGAGGTTGACCATTTCAGAAGGATATTGAGAGCTGAATCCAGATACTATTTTCTGCTAACAGAAGCCATTTCCAACAGCCAAAGAGAACCTTCCTGCCTCCCACATCCTATTGCAACTCTGAGATACTGTTCCTTTGGGGACAGGATCCCCCAAAGCTCTTTGTTATTGTAAGGGAATAATCAAGAAAGGGCTTCATCATCCATTTGTAAGATGCTTGTTATAGGGTTTCATCATCTATTTATAAGGTGCTTGTCATAGGTATGAGCACTGGTGGCCTTTGGGATAAAAAGACAAGCTGGCTGTGTACTGGAAACATCTCTTACTTGTCCAAACATTCTGTTGGGAGAGGGCTATTGATCTTTATACTCATGTCTGTTGCTCAAGCAGGGATTTATGAGGCTGGCCACAATGTGAACCTCACGCCTGAAGTGATGTCTGGAGCTGTCTTGAGCAATGGCCACAGTCCAGATCCCCATAGTATGTGAATTCTGTGCACAAGTCTAGACTCCTCTGTTTTTTAGGATCAAGAAGACGTGGGGGGAATTGGGGGGAGATGCGGGTCACAATGCGGCCAGCAGCAAATAGTGGGAAATTGAGCAGGAGAACTGGGGGAAACGGGAGACCGAGAGCAGAACTGGTTTTGCGGAATTGGTCAGAGAGTAATTTAATTATTAGCAGTACCACCTTGAGAAAGTTACACCCTTCAAAACCCATTTACTTTAGTGGATTTAGGATTACACTAACAGAATCTGGTGTGTACAGCTTGAAATTTGGTTACTCCCAGGTTCTTTGACCTTAGCAAACATAGTTCTATGAGCAAATGCCAGCAGCATATATTAATTCATTTATTTTTAAAATGTTTTGGCCACTTCACAAACATATGACAGAGGAAAAACAAATCAGAGGGCCAAATATATGTAAGATACAAAAAAGGAAAAAGGTGTAGTAATTGGTATTACTGTATAATCAGTTAGCTCACTTGACCTTATTCTTCAGTTTGTCGTTAAACTGATAGATCAGAGTGGGATGAAAAAATAGTGTGGTGAAGAAAGAAGAGGGAGCTCAGAATCAGAATGCTTTTTTAAAAAAGTATATATTAATTCCTCTCATTTTCTTGCAGTGGATTTATAACTGTTTCATGTTTTCATTGACATTTTACATACTCTTTTTTATTGCTTGGATTTTGTGTGTGGTTAGTTCCTTGCAGTGAGCAGAATTAGAAATGGAAATAAATGCATATGGTAATGTCCTCATCATAGAAGTTTTATGGAAAAAGAAAAACCCATGCTAGTAAAATCACATGCATGCGTGGGCTTATACAAACCATAAACAACAAATTGAAAAGGAATGCCGGTACAGACCAAGTCCTTGCTCTCTATGATCTCGGCAGGCATCAGCTTCTGAAATGGCAAATAGAGAACAAGCAATCAAATGCTGCCTGAGGTAACTAAACATGTGCAACAAGGAAGAGAAGCACATGAGAGAACAGCTATTACTGGGGATGCTGTGCAGTCTGCTCCTAAGAGCTCTCACTATACCTGTGCCAGAAGAATGCACTTATTTTGTATTGACTCTGTTAAATCTACTTTGGTTTGACATTAGCTCTTTGTAATCATGGCAGGATATACCACAGTAAAATCGACTCCAACTAATACCATATGGATTTTACTCTGCTCAAGTGCATATTCTTTTGTTGTTTTTGATGACAGATCTGTATGTATGAATATAGTATTTGATAAAATCCAGCTGATATTTGCTATTGCAGGCTTCTTCTCTAACAAAACCACAATACCTAGTTACCAATATTCTACATGCTCCTACTTTCCAGGTTCTCTTTCACATGGACTCTTAATAACCCATTTTGGCTTCTGAAGAAAAATGGATTTTTTTTAAAGGTAGCATACACCTTTAGGATAAACCACTTACAGGGGAGGAGGGGGAGGAGCTGGTGAAGATGAGGATTTACACCCTTCCCCTCACTACCCGAAGGAGTCTCAGAGCAGCTTACAATCCCTTTCCCCTCCCCACAACAGAAACTCTGCGAGGTAGGTGGGGCTGAGAGAGCTCTCTCAAGAACAGCCCTTGAGAAAATGGCTCTGAAAGAACTTGTGACTGACCCAAGGTCACACCAGCAGCTGCATGTGGCGGAGTGGGGAATCAAATCAGTTCTTCCAAATTGAGTCCATGCTCCTAACCACTACACCAAAGTGAGACAAAGGATCAAAACAGGCTTTTAAAAAACCTGGGTTAAGTCTTCATTAACTTGGGAGGTCTGCATTTTATCCATAAGGTGTGTAAAACCTTTAAAAATCTGTTTGCCTTAAGAAGCTAAAGTGAGATGAAGAGACCATATGAAAGGTATCTAAATTAGCCTAAACTAATGCAGTACATTGTATTTTACTGAGGATAGCATGGCTGTTTCACTAGAGATGGTTGCTAGGATCACATTTCTTCACTTTGAAGCGGAATTTTCAGTAATCATATTCTGAGGTTTTTAAAGGTAGGATTAAAAAAATACTAATTGGCCAGCTTCCACACACTCAAATGACTTGATCCAATACCGTTAAAAGTTCCACTACATTTGAGATGCTTTGGGAAAGGGTACATGGATGCTGTCATCATAAATTCATTTATATGTGATGAGATGCTAATGTGATTTTTACACTGCTCTAGAGAAAAGAATTGCATTGATTTTTGCAGAAACAAACCATGCTATTTTCACAAGATCTCCCTGTAATAGTTAAGATCACAGGAATATACTCATTTAGGACTTTCCTTTCCTTTGTCCAATAAAAGCTCTATGGCTCACTGCCTGGAGCAGTGTAACAATCTGAAATTTATACACTCTATGTATTTCCCAAATGACCAAAGGAGTAAAAAAAAAAAATTGTGACATCCGAAGTTATATTGGGATTTTGATCTGCGAGTAGGAAGGGAATTCAGGACTTTCAAAATCAAGATGCTCTCCACATTAGAGATTTTTGTGCAAAATGTGGCTGTAACCAAGGACAAAATAAACCACTGTCTAAAAAGAAATGAAATTCACATCCTTTGTTTTTTTCTGCCATCTGGTGGCAAATGCTTCAGTAATTTAAATTACATTTAAACACACACCCAATACAACAAGCAAACACCTTGGCCTGTATTCGTTCACTTTTTAATAAACTGGAGAAATTAACCAGTTGTAACTTGGACCATTCATCTGAATGGAATTATTCTGCTCAGGTGTTAATATTCTTCATTGTTTACGTACTTCTCTGCATCCAATGCTCAGATTTGTTTTGTGTTTATGAGTGTTTGAGTATTGCAATATGAAAAATCAAGCTACAGTCAGGTGAGCAGAACTGCATCCCTGTTGATAATCTCTCTAAAGATCAGGCACTTTAATGCCAGATGAGGCCTACTTCTCAAATAAGTGGTAAATGCTTGAGGGAGGTCATTATTTACACACACACCCATTCTTGCACACAGAAAACTAGATGTTGAAAAGAAGTATCGATTAGACCGCCTTCTCATTGTCATCTAATGTTCAGGTTTCCCAGCATATACTCTGAAGGGACAGAGTCCAGATGTGGAATATACACAGACAAAGAAGTAATATATCAGTGAGGACTAGCCCTTACTTTGTAAAGCACACAGGAAAATAATTCATTTACTTTTTTTTAATTTACAAAATGTACGCCCCGCTTTACAACAATTTAATTTTAGCATAGAATTTCATTCAGCTGTTAAAGATGTAATCTCTTTTATCATTAAAAGATTATCATTCACTTAAGGAAAGTTCTTATTTATTCTTTAAAGAGAGAATCTATCCCAAAATTCTGCAATATTGATGTTTTGTTGTATGCTTCTATATTTGAAATATGTAAAACATTTGGTAATACATCTGATTTTACCTGTTGTATGTAACAACTTATAATATTTGACAAACCTGATTACTGTATATTCCCCCGTACCCCTTCTTCCCTTCTGTATTCCACCTTTTTAAAAAGAAAATAATAAAAATTTACATTAAAAAAATGTATGTCCTCCTTTCTGCCCTTATCAGGACCACCAAAGAGGGAAACAGATTAAAAACATACCGAGTAAAAACACATCTTAATAACCATTAAAACCAAACAAAAATACATAATTAAAACAAATAAAATTAAGCTAAAATACACATGCAAAAACAGGAAAGAAGGATCACTGAAGGAATGTCAGACAAAACAAAAAGTCTCCCCACTCAGTGGAAGGTATCAGCAGTAGAGTACAGGTGAGTGTCTCTGGGGAAAGAGCTCCAGAATTTTGGTGCCATGACTCTCCCAGGTTGCTACTCACCTAATTTCAAGAGTCAGGGGCATCTGAAGCAGGGTCTCCTAAGATGACTGTAGCAATTGAGTAGGTTCATAAGAGAATCAGCAGTCCTTCAGGTACACTAGTCTCAAGCCATATAGTGTTGAACTGTGCCAGAAACAACTTTGGAGCTAGTGCAGATGGACCAAGAGTACTACTTGCTACCATGAGGGCTAGTTTGGCGTAGTGGTTAGGAGTGCAGACTCTAATCTGGGAGAACTGGGTTTGATTCCCCACTCCTCCACATGCAGCTGCTGGGTGAGCTTGGCTCACAGTTCTCTTGGAGCTGTTCTCTCAAGATCAGTTCTCCCAGAGCTCTCTCAGCCCCACCTACCTCACAGGGTGCTTGTTGTGGGAAGAGGAAGGGAAGGAGATTGTAAACAGCTCTGAAATTCCAAGTGAAGGGCAAGGTATAAATTCAATCTCCTCCTCCTCCTTCCTGAAACCCACCCTCCAGTTACAACCAGAACCAGCACAAAATGATGCCTCCCAGTCACAGCCAAGAAAGGTATTTTAGAAGGACATCATTATTGATGGTATCAGAAGCCACTGAGAAGTCCAGGAGAATCAATAGAGTCTCAATCCCTCTGTCCATTTCTGGCACAAGTCATCCACCAAGGCAATCAAGGCTGTTTCAGTCCCATAGCTAAGCATCAAACTAGATTGGAAAGAATCCAAACATTCCACCTTATCCAGGAGTACTTAAAGTTGGCCAGCCACTGCCCATTCATTCACCTTGCTCAAGAAAGGATCATTTGAGACTGCTCAATAGTTACTGACATTTTTTTGGTCCTGTTGTGTACTTGTTGTATACATATATATGGTGTTGGAATGGGAACATTTGAAAGACACTCTCGCTATTAGGTTTTAATTTAGCAAATTTTACACTTATGGATTAGGCTTCATGACCTCAGGAACAAAAAATTGGATGAATTAACCTACAGCTACAACCTGCAACCTACAACTGGGAGAAGAAACCAGGAGGAACCAGATTCTTACTGAAGCCTGTGCTGTGAAGCCAAGATGATAAAGGTCAGGATTACAGAACACAGAAGTTGCATCAGACAGAGAAGAAGAAATGCTCCTCTCGTTGACCACTTTGAAACAGCTGGACACAGTGACAGAGACTTCTTTTTCTTTGCTCTGGAACATGTTCGGGCTTGCAACAATCTTCAAATGACTCAGTATTTGAAAGCCAGAAAATTGTTTTGGATCCATGCCCTTAAAACTTAAACCCCATAAGGTCTAAATGAACAGGTGGACTGGTGTGTGGTATGATTTTATGACAGTTCAATATCTAGTCTGGAATTTATATTGTCTTATAGTTTTAAATGTTATGCTGTATGGGGGATTTGCAATCACATGGCTATTTCAAGGCATTCCACAAGGATTCTATCATCTAACACCTGGTATAAAGCTCCAGCACTTACCTATCAGCACTGCTCTTTGCTAAAGGTACAGTCTTGCTGAGGACACTTTGGCTAGGACTAAACAATTATTAAAAGGCATTTTCTGGACCAGAAACAACAAAATTAATGTAATTTATTAATTATTTTTGGATTAAGTTTCAGTATTGTAGATTGCATTGGTTATTATTATTATTTTGCTTCTAGATTATTATCAGTGAAACATCATTTGGCAGATGATTGGTTCTTGGGAGGCCTCATTTATACTTTTATTCTATGCCTAGTAATGTCACTTTTGAAGTAAGTCAAAATGTGTTTTTTTAGTATGATATAGGCATTGTTTATTTATTTTATAAGTATTTAAGTTCACATGTTTTTTTTATTTTTTATTTTTTACAGCAATTCTTCTAGTCTATTTTGTATCCATGCTGTATAATTGTATTGTATTATGTATTATGATATAAGCCAATTTGTTCCTCATTGTGTTTGACCTCTGAAGAAGGCCTAAACAGGCCAAAATGCATTAGGTCAAATCCATTGGCCCTTGTGTGTGTATATGATTTTGGAATTTTTATATGAGGTGTAATTGGGTTCCTATATGTTTTTTAATTCTTTACAAATAAATACATGTATTTTATATATTGTATATAATAAGTTATAATTGTTGGCCCTCTACTTACCTTTTTAGGTTCTTGATCCATTGAGCAGCCTTGACCGCTGCACCAGCCATCTCTTGAGCTGCCGCTGTTTGTTTGTTTCTGACTTTTGCTTTATTGTTGCATTGCCCAGCCCTGGGACAACCCCAGGTTGATATTTGTATCACCAAGAAGACCAATCACAGCCTATTTACAGCTGCAGCTTGCTTCAGGCTGATGGTGCTGACCACTGGGCCTGGTGGGCCAAGCAGGTCAGAAGCCTCAGGGTAGCCTACTCCACTGGCCCACCTCTAAGTTGACTCGTCACTTGTTGCACCCTCATCAAGCCCATTAGGTCTTGTCATTGTTGGTGCCCTTTGTGGAGGAATTCTGGGGGGCTTGGGCTTCCCATACTCTGCTGAGTGGTATTGGTTGGTCTGTGGTGCTGCTTAGCTCATTGGAGTTTTTTTGGAGACCCGGAGTTCCCATTCCTGGAAGTTTCCAGGAGTCACTGGTGATCGTAGAGCCGCTGGTGTCACCTTCAGAGCTTTTGAGTTGCTGTGTTTAGAACTGCATTGTCCAGAGATGTCGTGGGCCTCCAGCGCCCCCAGCAAGACTATTAGAGCTCTTCGTGCTTGGTGTTTGTAGCTATTGCACCTGGAGTTCTGGAGCCTGGAACTGTGAACTCCTGGAGTGCCTGAAGACAATCTTATTAGTCTTGGAGGCTCTGATGCAATTCAGTGACCAGCTAACACCCTGTAAGAGCAGCAATAGCCTGCATCTTGACCTATTAACTTTGAGCAGCAAACAAAAGAGCTGCTAATGAGCAATGTAGTTCTGGAATCAGAAGCGCAGAGTCACAGACCTGTTGTTGAGAGCAATGCTCCCGCTAAGGTATGGAGTCTTGTGAGCAAAACTTCTACTTTGTGAGCTACTGGCATTAAAATTGTGAGGGAATGATTTGGCTCCTACATAAATTAGGGTGCCGGGGAGCCATTGTTCCTAAGCTAAGACAAAAATGTGTGAGTTGGAGGCTAAAAAACTGTGAGCTAGCTCACACTAACTCAGCTTAGAGGGAACAGTGGTTGAGAGTGCTTAGAAATCCTGGCTGTGGGTTGTCTGTTGATGTTGCTGCTGTTGCTGCTATGGTTTAATATTGATTAACTTCTCTTAATGAAATTAATTTTGCAATTAGATTATTTCATCCCTATTGATTGAATTGTTAGAGCTTTTAAATAATTAATTGTATTAAATTGGGTTATATTAATAGGGTTGGAAATTGTTTAATGGGGGTGGGAGGGGAAAGAGCATATTTGTTAGGTTAGATGGTTGTATTGCTCAATTTTGGATTATCATGTGCTCATTTGTATTAGGTATTTTATAGTGGGTTGTGTTATTGTATAGAGATGGATTTGGATGTGGCAGGCCTGGAATAATTGCCATTGAGTCTGGGATTTCAGTGAGTGGGGGTTGCGAGAGGTATGGCAGTACGACTAGGTTTTATAAAGGAAGGAGATGGAGATATGGACATGCTCGGTCACTTTCCAACATTCTCCCATCTCAAGACATGTTGGTTGTGGGGCTAGGAATGAATACTATTCTCTGACACTGATGTTGTCAACACTACTCTGCAACACTACTCTGCATCACCAACACTACTCTGCAAAATTACTTTGCAGAGCATAAGGTAAAACGGCATGCATGACCGAGACTTGGGTAAGGGATGGCAAGACTGTTACCCTGAAGGAACTAACCCCCCTCCCGGTTTCTCAGTCCTCCATCAGTCGTGAACAAAAAGGCTGGGGGATGGCAATACTCATATGTGAATCGCTTACCTTCAGACCACTCCCCACTCCAAAGATCACTTGCATTGAATGTGTTTGCCTAGTGTGGGAAGCTGAACAGAGTTTGGCTATCTGGCTGCTGTACCAGTTGCCCAGTGCATCAGCAGATACCCTGCCCAGTCTGTTAGAGGTGGTCTTGGGCTGGGCCTTGGAGTTCCCTAGACTTATAGTTCTGTGGGACTTCAGTGTCCATGACGATAAGGCTGCCTCCACTCAGACAATGGACCTAGTGTCTTTCATGGCAGCACTGGGACTCTCTCAGATTGTATCTGCTCCAGGGCTATTTTTGGGCAGGAACGCACAGGAACGGAGTTCCAGCTGGCTTCAGAGTTGGTCACGCCCACTACAGCCAAACCCTCTGAATGCGTGGGTACAGAGTGAAGGCCTGGAGAGTGACTCTGAGGCGGGCGGGCCAGGGCCCCCCCTGGAAGGCTGTCCAAAGGCTGGCTTGCCCGGCCGCATCGCAGTCACGGGGCACCCGGGCAAGCCAAGGGAAAGCAGTTTAAACTGCCTTCCCTTCCCTTCCCTTCCAGGGGGGTTTGCCTGGGCTCCCCACAGCCGAGGGGCGCCCGGGCAAGCCAAGGGAAGGTATGGGGGTATGGCCTAAAAGGCTAATGAGTTGTGCTGTCAAGGGTGTGGCCTAATATGCTAATGGATTTTTGCCCTTGGGTGTGTCCTATAATGCTAATGAGTTCCTGCTGGGCTTTTTCTACAAAAAAAGCCCTGATCTGCTTCCACACACTGGATTTGATCTTTGGCATGGGGATTATTTCTTTCATTAGATTTGTTGACTGCCCTATGTGGATCTGTCTGCAATTGATGAAGTGCCGTGGTCTGACCACTTCATTCTGAAAGCACGACTGAGTGCCCCAGCCCCTTCCCACTTGGGCAGTGAGCAGATTCATGCTCACCTGTGGAGACTGATGGATCCAGTAGGTTTCCAGAATGTTCTGTGGGAACCGATACCCCCTGGTGTCTTGTTAGATGTGCTGGTAAAAGACTGGCATAGCTGTCTGTCTAAAACCATTGACAAGATCCTATGAGATAGTAGTCAAAGCTGCTAAGAAGGATTTCTATGCGGCCACGATTGCATCCGCTAGCTCTTGCCCAGCTCAATTATTTAGAGCGATTTGGGCTATAGCAGTTCTGCCACAGGGCAGACCAAACCTTAGAGAATTGAACATCGGTTGTGAGGCATATGCGAGCTATTTCGTGGATAAATTCTTGGAGCTCTGCCATGACTTCCCTGCCACAGTTGAGGGGTTTTGTGGTGTCCTTAGGGAGATTATCAACAAGTCCCTTGTGGAGGGACGGTTCCCGGGGGAACTGAAGGAAGCGATGGTCCGCCCTCTCTTGAAAAAGCCATCTATGGATCCGACCGAATTGGCCAACTATCGGCCGGTTTCCAATTTGCCCTATTTGGGCAAATTAATTGAGAGGGCGGTGGCGATACAGTTGCAGAGCTATATGGATGACGTTTTCATATTAGATCCCTTCCAGTCTGGCTTCCGCCCGGGACATAAGACGGAGACAGCGCTGGTCACCCTTACTGATGACCTCCGGAGGCATCTGGATCAGGGCGGTTCGGCAGTGTTGCTGTTTTCGACGGGGCACCATTTGTTCCTGCGCCGGTGGTTAGAAGTTTGAGGGGGAGTGCTCCTGGAACCCTCCTTGGCAATGGAGGCCCAGGTAGAAGCCACTGCTAAGTCACCTTCTACCACTTGCGGCTGGTTCGGCAGTTGACTCCCTTCCTCAATTGCAACGACCTGGCTACAGTGATGCATGCAATGGTCACCGCGAGGTTATACTATTGTAATGCTCTCTACATGGGGCTGCCCTTGGCGCAAATCCAGAAGCTTCAGCTAGTACAGAACACCGCGGCCAGGCTACTGATGTGTCTCCCTAGATGGGAGCATATCCAGCCGGTGCTGAAGGCACTGCACTGGCTGCCAATAACATACCGAATTCACTTCAAGGTGCTGGTACTTACCTTTAAAGCCCTATATGGCCAGGGTCCAACATACCTGAGGGACCACCTTTCCCTATATATACCCCAGAGAGCACTATGGTCGGGGGCACAACACTGACTGATTATTCCAGGCCCCAGGGAGGCCAGGCTCATGGCTACTAGAGCCAGTGCCTTCTCAGTGGTGGTTCCTTATTGGTGGAACGAGCTCCCGGAGGAGATCAGGGCCCTGTGGGATCTTGTGTAGTTCCACAGGGCCTGCAAGACGGAGCTCTTCCACCAGGCCTTCAATTAGGAGCCGCCCACATTACCCTCAACGACCACTATTAATATCTGAGGTGGAGGCTGGCTGCAGTGAGATCGAGCCAAACTGCCTAGGAGCCTGTAATTGCCTGAGCCTGCATGACATGTTATGCCTTCTTGGTTAATAATCATTGAGTGCACTTTAATTGGAAATAATTGATTGTTTAAATGTTTTAAATATTTTAACAGTGTTAAATGTTTTAAGTTTTAAATGTTTTGACTGTATATGAACCTTGGCACAGTGTGCCAGGCAATGGGAGCTGCACTGAGTCCACTTGCGGGGAGGGCGGGTTATAAATACAACAAATAAATAAATAAATAAAGATCACTCCCCAATGCCCTCTTCACTGCCATACCAAATTAGCTCCTTGACATACCTTGGAGCTTCTTCGGAGGATGAAGCAAATGTTTAGATGACTAGAGCAAGCTTGGAGATAGACTCATGACAAAGCTGCAAGAACATCTTATAGGACATTTATGAGTTCCTATGAGGTGTCGGTGAAGGCAGCAAAAAAGAATTTTATGCTTCCTCCATTGCATCCACTAGCTCTTGCCCAGCTCAATTGTTTAGGGTAATTAACATCCCTTCCTAAGGGAACCCTGAGGGAATCCAAAAGGTCAGAAATTTAGAGATTGGCTGTGAGGCATTTGTGAGCTTTTTTGCGGATAAAGTCTTGTTGCTTCACTAGGACTTGCCTGCCAATATGGATACAGTAAGAGAACTGGAGGGCCCTTGGCCATTTTCAGGTCCAACATTGGACCAATTCAACCTGCTCTCCCAGGATGATGTAGATAGCTTGTCTCTGCTGCTGAATGGACTTGAGAACAAGTGCCTGAGTGGGTACTCTAACCTGGGAACCCACAGCCAAAGGGGGACATTACAGGTCCAGGGTAGGTTTCTTTAGTGGTGGATGTACCACAGCCTATTTCAAAGCTGGGGCAACCAACCTCTTTCTTAAGCAGGCATTAACTACCTCTTGGAACCAGCCAGCCAGCTCTCCCAACAGATTTAAGTAGCCAGGAAGGGCTTCAAACACAGGTCATACAGGCCATACAAACCTCCAAGGACCCTATCCACACCCTCAGACTGAATAAACTGAAAAGTATCCAAAACTGCTGGACAAGTCAATGTCCTGGCACCATCTGAAACTGTCACTGCTATGTCCAAGTTGGTACTGATGCAAGAGATTTTATCTGGAAAGTGTTGAGCAAAGTGGTCACAGTGCCACCAAGCATTCTGTGGTCAAGTTCCCATAGGCCTCTGGCCAACCTGCTGGCTTACACTGTGAAGATACAATGATGATGGAAAGTATTGTTCCTTTGCTACCACAACCATAGAGTAGGGTTTAAAATGAGCTTTGTGGCTGATTTCCCACAAGCTGCTGCTCTGCGCTCATTCGTCCCTTTGCCCCGATCGTATGTGTCAATTTCACACCATGTGCTGAGCAGCTGTATTTTGCTCCGCAGCTTTTCCCGATTTCCCCCGCGTGCACTCAATCCTGTTTTTTGAGGATTTAGTAGACACGGGGGAAATTGGACGAAGCTGCAGAGCAAAATGCGGCCGCGCAGCACACGGTGTGAAATTTACACGTACAATCAGGGCAAAGGGAGGAACGAACATGGAGCAGCAGCTTGTGGAAAATCAGTATGTGTCTTTTCTGATTTCTCCCAAGTCATCTTCTACTTTTGCTCTAGCCATCTCCCTTGCAGATAAATGTATGCAACTGTGACATCCTTGGAGAAAGAGTGAGATAAAAATGTCCTTGATATGGTCAATCCATATGCTAACTATGTTAAGCTGCTGGCATTTTTTTTACAAAATATTAATGGGTCAGTTCAGACTAATAAAAGGGGATGACCTCTTGCAGAGTGGTTGTTGCTGATGGAGTTCAAGGGGGAAAAGCTAGAAAGAAAATATCCACAAAGAGTCTGAGAATTTTCATATAGGCTTACATAAACAAATATCTCTAGCAGCATTTGAAAGAGTGGTGACATAATCCTATCCTACCTATCTTGTCTAATTTTTCTAACCATTGCTGAGGCTTCTAAAATTTGTTGCCAATTATACCCCCATAGACAGTGTGTAGCTGTACTCCAAATTGGAAATCAGTGTAGGTTTTAGCAATTTTTATTTGCTTTCAGAGCACTTAAAAAACCCCACCATGAATGGAGAGAAAGTGCATCTGACTACCAGCATTACCAGCTTCAACACCCGGCTCCTGTTTCTCCTTAACAGCTCTGATGCCTGTTTCCAACTTCTGTTTGCTGTCATTTGCTTTACAGAAGAGAAGCAAGACTAGCTTGCCAACTAGCTATATATGACTTTTTATTCACAACTGACTGCACTATTCAGTAGATACATTTTATTTATCCTTCACATTCCAATGTTGCATGCACACAAACAAAAGAAACCTCATGCTGGGAGAGTGCAGGTTCACTGCCAAAAAAAGATTAGGACACAGACTTGTAGAACATGGCAAAAAACACTAGAGTATTTGTCATGGCTGAGCACAACAAACAGAGATTATCACAAGGTTCACGGTTTAAATGCGGCACACGGATACAGGCTAACAACCCCAGGAAAAAAGATGCTTCCTTTACCCAAAAAGGTGTGTGCAGCTTTTGGAAAGTAAATTTCCCTCTCTGCAGGCAATGGTGGTGATGCTAATCTTATTTACATTTTGCACAGAAGTAACATGTCTCCCTCATGCACACAGTCTGAACTCTCCACTAGCAATACCCTCTCAAAGCAAGGAAATATGAGTTTCTTTGTCTCCTTTCTGCTTAATCTCTTTCTGTATTGAATTTTTAGAACTTTTTCAGTGCTGTAGAAAAATACATTTTAATATACAAAACATAAATCTGGTTGCAAAATGTAAAGCTAAAAATAGCTATCTCGTTCATCTAATTCATCAGATTCAAAGGATGCATGTTTTTCCTGTGTATGTGAAAAATCCTGTCTTTAATCAGATGCAGTAGAACTATTGCTGAAAGTGAAACATCTGGGCTCTTCTCCTCTGGGCATAACCTTTCTCTGAATTAAAGCATTGTGGCATGTGTGGTTATGGAAAAGAGTGTGAAAAAACCTTGTGAATATTGATGCCTGTGGTTGTGAAGTCATGGCAGAGATGGAAAAAATTTAAAAGATGGACTTTCTTTTGGAAGATTTTTTTGACATTTTATTGAATTCTGAATTCTTGTTAAAAGAAGGGACACTGTGAATTTTGACACTGAGTAGTTGAACCATGTTTGAAAGCTGTCAAAAAGATGTGAGTCTGTCACCTGATCTCTTCAGTTCATGACAAACTGCATATATGCAAAGATGCTGCCAATTCCAACTGGCAGAGATTAACATCAGTAAGGACTTCTTAGACAAACACTGAAAGGTAGGATTTTATTGAAACACTGCATTTCTTTATATAATCTGTGAGTGATCATATAATTTGTATTCATATAATTTGTGAGTGATCTAATTATATGTTTAAACAATTGGCCTGCTGAGCAAAGCAGTTAAGCAGCAAGGAGAAGAGGGTGATAGAACTTGATTGGGCTGTCTGAGAACACACGTACAAAAAGCCAGTTGCACTGTGCTGCATGGGTATGAAGGAACAGAGTGAATCAACCTGTGATAAAATACCAACAAACATATTAACAAATTATCAAGCTGATCATATAAAATCAGGTCCCAACTCATGATGGGCAAACAGCATGCAAACTGAATCAGCAAGTGTTTGAGCACCCCTTGTTAAAGACAAGTATTAAATTGATAAATGACCAAACAAAAATATTCTCAGAGACTATCAGGTTCATTCTGAGACTAATCAAGTTGTCAGGATATGAACACAGAAAACTGACAGTGATTTGGCTTAAGTTTAGCTGTCAGTAAAGCACCATTAAGGAATACAGAGTATGATAGAAAACCAATGTACATCAGAGCAAAAAACAAAAATTTGAACTTTATATACACAGTTTTAGCCTGTGAACTGATGGTGACTGAGTGGGAGAGAGATCTTGAGTCTGTGGGGGATAGTTCAATAAAGTGTCAATTCACTGCACAGCATCACTAAAAAAGTGAAAAGACTGAAAATAAAACTAATAATACTGTAATTCCCTTGTATAGATTTATGGTACAGGCGCTGTTGTAGAACTGGAAAAGATGAAAGAAAACTGGAACTGGAAATGATGCAGGAAATAACTTCCATATGGGCTAAAGAGCTTCGGACTTTTCACTTTAGGAAAGAGATTATTCAGTGGGCTCTTGAGAGAGAAGAGATTGATAGAGATTTGTACAATTATGCATAAAATGAAGACAGTGAAGAAAGAAAACTCTTTCCCTCCCCCCATATCTTAAAACACTAGAGCTCAGGAACAGCCAATGAAATTGGTGAGAAAAGTAGCATATTCAGTACAAACAGAAGAAGTATTTCTTCACGTAAACATGCTGTATGTGGTGATAGGTACTAGGTAGATACTATAATGGTGTTAGACAGATTCATGGAGAATAGGCCTATCAGTGGCTATTAGAAAGTACCAGCAAGGGGAGACTTTGGTCATGGTGCCCCTACTTGTGGGCCTTGTGGGGGCATCTGATTCTCTGTGATCCAGCGGGACTGTTCTTAATGTCCTTACACAGAACACAGGAAGTTGCCTTATACTAAGCAGACCCTTGGTCCATCAAAGCCAGTACTGTCTACTCAGACTGGCAGTGGATCACCAGGGATCAGGTAGAGGCCTTTCATAACACCCACCACCTGATCCTTTTAAATGGAGATTCTAGGGACCTTCTGCAAGCAAAGCAGATGCTCTGCTACAGAGCCATGGCCCCTTCCCATATTCTTATGATGTGTTACTATGTGGTTGTTTTTTATCTGTATGACCACAAATTATCTGTATTACTACACATTTGGTGCATTTTTTCCTATTGTGAATTCTTATGTTGTGTCTTTATCAATTTGTAAAGCTTCTCCATTTTTCCCTCATATTTACCTATCCAGTCATCTGGATTAGTAAACCACAGCTGATAGTGAATGGGGTAAATAATTCCATATACGAGAGTTTATGGCTAGAACATTCATTTAAGGAACAGATTGTCTTCTAAGTCTTTTTCTGTATTTGTTTTCATACTTCAGAACATGAAGATATGTTTGTGTACTTTGAAAGATTTACAGTGCTGGACTTCAATGGACCATGGAAGGTTGTAACTAGGTTTAGGATGGCACTCTAAAATATCTGCGGTTTTGAAATATTTTCCATTCTTATTTTTCATTTATGCTTTGAGATATTATACCCTGACTTTTCCAAAAGTATTTTGTTGCTGTGTTCGAATAAATGGGTGGGGGTGGGATATGTACATGTATGCTTAATTTTGATTTTAATATGGAAAAGTAAACATTTTTGGTGATTTGTTTCTCTTAATTTTTTTTTTTTAGTTTTTGGAGGTGTTAAGTATGGACAGAATTTTGGAATGTATTTCTCTGACCTGGTGACAGAAGAGACATAACACTGCACAACCATTCACCCCACCTCAAACAAAAGTATGCTGTTAGTTTCCTCCACTCTTGAGAGGAGACAAATGGAGTGTAACAACAGGATCTCAGTTATTTACTTTTAGTATTAAGAAGGATACATTTACACATTAGTCTCCTAATGTGTATTTATTTGCTCCACTGTGTTTTCTCCCATAATTAAATCCAAACAAATGGTGACCATATAAACTTAGGCCCCGGTCAGACAGGCCAGATATCGCAGGGGGGAGGCGTGGCTCTTTGCCCCGAAGCGAACTACTGCACGGCCGCTGGATCAAACGTCCCGCCGATATCCCGTGGTTCGGGGGGGAGGTGCCAATCATACATCCTGCGGTGCGGCAAAGAAGCGGTGCGGCGGGGGTTGTGGTTTTTTTTTAACTGAAGTGTGCACATGCGCTGTTGGGTGCTTGGGCACATCCCGTGGAGACTTGGAAAAAAAACACCTTTTCACGACGGGACATGGGCGGGCGCCGGATGCCACGAGCTACCACCAGAAACGTGATCAAACGCCCACCCTTGCCCCGCGGTTTCCGGAAACTAGTACCTTGGAGGTACTAGTTTTTTACGGCGCATCTTCGGCAGGAAGCCTCGGGTTAGCCACGGGAGCTCTACGCTTCCCAGATGTTGCGGTTTGATCATGCCCGGAAAATCCGCCTATCTTCCGTCTCTGTAGCGTGGCTAATGCTCAGTGTGACCGCAGCCTGGGTTTGTTATTCCTGGTTGGTCTTTGCATCTGTTAAAACATCTTCATTATGTTGTATGCTAATTTGCTCTTCACCATCTGCCTGTATGTAAGGACTGTTAACTTACATTTCAATGTATCTGAGGAAGTGTGCATGCACACGAAAGCTTATACCTTGAATAAAACTTTGTTGGTCTTAAAGATGCCACTGTACTAAAAAAAGTAAAATCTTAGCCATGCGTGTTTTATTACCCCTGTCTCTCTTCTTGGTTTCCATGGAGCAATACACATAATGGTAGCACTAAATGTAATAGGGGGTTCATCAAAAATTAAATAAGCATTTAAGAGCATCATTCAGTTACTGTTTATTTTATATACGCAGAGTTTGCAGGCTCTCATACAAATGCTTGCTACAATGAAATGAGCCCTGTGCCACTATATATCCTCTCAGACAGACTGTTAGCTGAAGCACTGTAAGATGCAAGTTTTGAATCATGTTGTTCATTTTAACATAAACACTCTTTTAGGTTCCCTTCTCTTCCTTTTTCAGAGAAATACTTTTATCTGCTAGTTAGAAACAAACAAATGATCCAGATTAAAAACCTACAAGATTGTGGTAATTGCTGGGTACATAGTTTATACAGTTAACACTGCTCAAGAGACTTTGGTTCAATTCCTGGCATCACTAATAAGGTCAAGGATCTCAAGCAAAGTAAGAAGGAATGAGCATTAGGGTTTTATTAGCTGTACTGTGGCATTATTTCTGCTGGCAGCTGTTCCAGGGAGAAGGAATTAAAGTCGCAGTTCAGTGTCATGATTGTGGCTAACCCTACAAGAAAGAGAACAGATTGGAACTGACAGGACTTATTTAGGCAGCAGAAGGTCACACTGCTAACCTTGGCTTCTCCTTGTCAGCTTCCTTGTCATCACAAATGCAATGCAATGCAAAAAGGTAAGAAAAGTGGAAATCTGAACTGATGAAAATCCTTTCCAGTAGCATCACTGGTACTGTATAACATGTTGAGCAGAAGCAGCATTATATCAGGCAAGAACATGGCAGGTATAGTGTTAGGGATCCTTGGTTTCTGTAGCCCCTAAAAATATTTTGAGGCCTCTCTGAACAGAGTCCTGGTTAGGTCGTAGATCTAGATGTCAGATTCAGCCCCTGAGGTTCTGACTTCATTCTTAGAATCCATACTTGTTCCATACCCCCACCTAACTATATACAGTAATGCTGGTTAGCATTAGAAGAAAAAGCAATAATAGCATTTTGTGATCTTGGTCTTGCCCTTTCTTTCTCTCTCTCACACACACACAAACATACAAAGCCCCACGTACATAAACACACTAATTTGTAAGTGCATATTTGAGCACACATTGATGTTCAAGTTAGGCTGCTCATCTGTTCATACAGAGTAAACATACTTTAATAAGGGAGTAAAGGTAAAGGTAAAGGTTCCCTTGCTCGAAAGCCAGTCGAGTCCAACTCTAGAGTTGCGGTGCTCATCTCCGTTTCAAAGCCGAAGAGCCAGCGCTGTCCGAAGACGTTTCCGTGGTCATGTGGCCGGCATGACTAAACACCAAGGTGCACAGAACGCTGTTACCTTCCTACTGAAGCGGTACCTCTTTATCTACTTGCAATTTCTTGCTTTCGAACTGCTAGGTTGGCAGGAGCTGGGTATATTTTGATTTTCCTTGGTTTCAAGGATTAATTTGTATCCTTTCTGCAGTATATTTCACAATGACTTTGTTACTACAATTGGCCATCACAGGTACTGAAACCAAAGTTATTATTAATTCTGTGTTATTTACAAATTCAAAGCATCTTTCTATCTATGGCATATGGAGAATTGTGCTGTCCTTGCAGACAGCAGACAGATGTAATGAATATGACATTTAAAGACAATAGGGCTGCCAGGTCAGGGTTGGAAATACCTGGAAAGTTTGGGGATGGATCCAGGAGAGGGTGGGGTTTGAGGAGGGGAGGGGCCTCAGCATGGTACAATGCCATACAGTCCACCCTTCAAAGCAGCCATTTTCTCCAGGGGAGCCGATCTCTGTCAGCTGGAGATCAGCTGTAAAAGCGAGAGATCCCCAGGCTCCACCTGGAGACTGGCAACCCTAAAAGACAGTAATTAAATATGGAATATATTGGGTATGGTCCATTTATAGCACAAGTTCAGTACTCATGTAAAGAGGATCCTGAAAGGGTGCAACAGAGCCCCACTACCCAATACTTGGTCTGTCATGTGCACAAAAGTGTATACTGGGTATTCAGGCTGCATGATGGGATGTTGGGGTTGCATGGAAGACCTGTACATACCTCCTATACTCCCCTTCAATCCTCGCTCTCCATGCCTTGCAAATTAGGTATGTTCTGAGCATGAGAAACTTGTACTAGGCATATAGGAAAGGTTAGATTGAAATATTGAAGACATACAAAGACCTTCCATAACTCCTTATATTCTATCTTGCTGTCTGTGCATATGCTCCAGTTAATATATAGTGGGACAAAGGGAAAGCTATGTCTCTATGAAATGTTATGTGTGTAACTTGTATCCATGTGGCCAAGTTATAGCCACCACTTGGTCATTTAGCAAGGCATTTAACTAAATGTTGCTTTTCTGTCTTGCCCAACTGCTTTTCTACTTTCTTCTCCTGTCTTTATTTTACTGCTGGGTTGGATTTTGTCTGCTGTGTTTATAATATGCACATTGTTTTTATTGAACATTGCTTCAACATTTAAGTATTTTTAGTCTATGTTTCTTTTTCTGTTTTTATTGATAAGTGTTTTAATGGTCTTTCTATGATCTGCCTTTCAGTGTTCTTGATTGAGGGTAACAGAAATATTTTAAACAAAGAATCAAACAAAGTGAACTTCCAACTCAAAAAGTTTCAACCCATTTTGAGTCAGACCCAGACCCCTTTAACACATGTTTTTATGTGCGCTCACTTGGGATCACTTGGCAAAAATGTTTAAAATTAATTTATTCATTAAAATGGGGTCTTTGACCAAACTTCCTTCCATCTCAACTTTCTTTCCTTTGAGAACTGTGGCAGAGGGGCTAGCCTACAGCAAACAAGCTTGCTGTGCAGAAACTTTGTATTACCTGGCTTCTTAAAGTGACATTTGAATTACATCTCCTGCTAGGCATCATGGGATTTGTAGTTTCTCTGCCTCCTGGGATTAATCAGAAAACAGAGGGAAGTACAAGCCACCCATACCCTTAATGTTCTGAACACTTTCCAAAGATAGAGTGCATTGTTCCAATCTAATTTGAGGTTATTAGGTACACAGTATTAATAATCAGTATTATGTTGTTGAAAACAATGTGCTGGATATTTTAAAAGACACATACCAGTGCACAGGCCTCTAAATATATAGTATTAACAAATTTCTTTTTGTTCTCCTATCCAATAAAATTCACTATATATAACTACAACTACAAATTATAACTACAAATACTTCCCCTCTAACATGATGAATTCTAAGCCCACTGTCAGCTTTAATAGCATATTTGCAGCCATTTCTGTGCTATCTGAATGCCCTCTGGTGGTAAATTGATGGAGGCATGTCAGGAGCTGCCTTTTTCCACTGGCAAGCAGTTTCATAATGCCAGCTTTTAATAGTTTGTGCTATTCAAAATCAATGAGTTCAATAATGTTCCATTTTCTTAATAATAATTTTTGCTATTGAGATAATATTGTAAACAGTGCACTTCCTGTTTGAATTGTGGAACACTATCACAGTGATGGTTCAAAATGTTTTAGTGCCTTAGGCAGAAAGTCCACATAATGTTACCACAGCAATAAAAGTAAAATAATAAACTCAGTCGTTGACAGTTTGGTACCCTTTAATGATATCCAATCTCTGCTGCCTGAGGTGGGCCGTTTCACTTTGCTTAATGGTAAGACCAATGCTGCATCATCCCACAAAATATAGGTGTTTATATACTTTTCTTCTCACTTCCCTTCAGCATTCTGTCGTATCTGGCTGTAATAATCCCTCATAAGGTTGCATCCCTGTGAATAGAGTGGTTTTTGTTTTTTATCCATATCCATACATTTACCACCCTGAATGCTATCTTGCCTGTGAAAAAATAATAAACACTCAGTGCTCCAAGGTCAGTTTGCCCATGAACTGTAATGCAAATATGGGTGAAATTCCTTCCCACTCTTCTGCTTTCTTTTATTGCCTGCTGTTTGTGAAGAAAAAAAATGTAGTATGGGGGGAAGAGAATGGAGGAAGGAGGTAGAATAGGAAAATATGTTGATGTCAGCCATAACTAGACTCTTTATGGATGCAATTAATAGGAAAGGGGAAGTTTTACTATCTAATAAGGATAGGCTGATCTTTTCCAGCATCCTGACTTTAATGTCATAGCTTGGTGTTAAGTTTTTAGTAAAACAATATGCTGGTGAAGGAAACATACTTATCTGTGGTACCTTGAACGTCCCAAGATATAGTTTAAACTAGGCTCTACCTGTGCAACATAGCTACATGGCATGCACAGAAATCACTGTGTCAGTGTAAAGTCCCGCAGGAAAGTATTTTTACCTTAGTTAACATCATGTTTAAATGAATATAGTGATATAGTTGGAACGGGTAATTTCAAAAGAATGACTTTCAATAGTAATGAGTGGGGCATTAAAAAGCTGACCCAAGCTGATTCCATATACAATCCTGAGTTTTGAAAAAGTGATCAACAACAAAAACTCCTTTTTTCAGCAAAAAGAAAGATCTCTCTTCCTCCTAGTTTTATCCAAATTAATCTGCATGCCAAGATATTGTAGCAAGAGTTGTTTGGTAGTCTTGATTCAGGAAACTCTAGCATTCCTTTGGAACAGATCAACGTAAGGGACAATATTAAGTACCCTAAATTCCCTCTGATGCCAGTGGCCTTTTTGTCCTGACTCTGGCGCTACTTCTGAGATTTTAATCAGGGACTGCAATGACTCCAGACTATTTAGTCCTAATTTACCATGCTCAATTTCAGGCAGCTCTGAAAAGAAATATATTTTGCAGAGTTAATTTCATTCCATGCTTAACTAACATCACTGATAAGACTTTTTGGCAGTTGAAATATAATGAATATTGATATGCCACATGTTTTTAATAATATTTAACTTTATTGAGTGACATAAGATGAAGAGTCACTGTGATTCATTGAGATAGCAAAAAGCTTTCACTATTTCATACTGAAAGCTCTTTTTCTTAAGAGAACGAATCACAGAAAAAGGGGTTAACGACAAATAGCCTGTAAACCAAGTTTAGTCCACTGAAAGTTGCTGCCAAATTTCCCAGCATAAAACAATATTTTCCTTTCCAGGCTGTTGATCTGCCCCCATTCTTTGCCAGACATCACCTCCTTGACCTCCCTTCTCTGCCCCCTCAAGCCCCTGTGGTGACTGCTTTGTCCTCCTCATACGGGTCTGGGGTGGCCACACGTTAGTCACTGTCCTGAGCTATCCTGCTATGGTAGGTCAGACCTCAACTGGCAGTAGTCTGCATGTCATATTTCCCCCCCCCTCCCACAGCCTAACCACTTATTTGAATCTGGCTAGCTCCCTCTTCCCAGGTGCTGCTGCTTCCTTAGACACGTCTGTGACATCACATCCCAAATGGCTGGCTTGCCAACTAAAGGCTGGAAGGGATGGGAAGTCTCCTGCACATGCAGCTTTTTTTTTTTTAAGAGGCTGCTTTCAAGCTGCAGAAACCAAGAAAGAGCACCCTACATATGGATATAGCTGTTTGGGAAGCCAGAGTAGATGGGAAGAAATACAGGAACATTCTTCTCCTCCTCTACCTTCTCAGAGCACCCCATCCTCAAATAAAGTTTCTGATGCCTGGTTTAGAAACGATGCACAGAAATAGTCTGAGATTCTTCTGTCTTGTTCAGTACCCCATCACAATATATCTTTATGCTGTTGGAAGAGCTCATGGGGTTCAATGACAAAGTTCATTTTCTCATACCTCTTCAATTCCTTTTACACATTCTAAGACATCCTTTCTGTGCTGTGCTTCAGTTCATACAGGATTTCTTTGTATAAAGTTCATAGGGGGAGGAAGTATATCATATGCTCATGTAGTATATTTCATCCCATAGCTACAACATTTATGGTGGGGGGGGGCATAAGTACACTACTTACCCATCATCCCAAACTCTGCAACTCTTTGGGTGGGGTCTGATGATGTCATGGGTAGGGGGGGGTCTAGTGATACCATGAAGTGGGACATGGTGATATCACGTAGCATCATCTAGTAGTACTTCCACACACCACCGTTAGAATGAGCAACTCAGCATGCCTGGACATGGGGGGGATGCTACATCACTCTAAGTCTGTGTAGGTGTTATCTCCTTGTATGGGATGCTTCTCTTTACCTTAACCTGGGACCTGCCCTCTGACACTCCCCCCTCTCTCCACATAGCCCTCCATGAAGACACATGTCTCCACAACACAACATCAAGAAAGAAAGCAATTCCAGGGAATTTATTGCAATATAACTGTATATTTAATTAGCTGTGTTTCTCTCTAACAAAGGTGGCAGCATCCCAAGTACTCTGACAGTGTTCTTCAACCCCAGAGCATCCTTCACCACCAGATGCCCTTGAGGCACACTGCCTTCACTGCCAGCATGTTGGTGCTGGTGTCCATGACCACTTAGACATAAACAATGTTGCCGTCACCCACCCACTCCCTCTAATCTGTACCACAGCTGCAATGTTTTGCACTGTGTGGTTTGCACTCATCCCCTGCACATGGAGCAAAGCCACTTTGTAGTCCGGTGGCAGGACTGTCCTCTCCTGTGGTCTGGGGCATGCTCTGATAGTCCAGGCAGAGATAGGGATGGGCATGAACCTGAAAAATGTGGTTTGTATTAATTCATGGTTTGTGGCTGAACCATGAACCAAACCACAAATCAAACCAGGAGGTTATTTATTTATTTATTTATTTATTCAATTTATACCAACCCTATCCCACACGTGGGCTCAGGGCAGCTTACAACATGTAGTAAAACAATAAAACAGTAAAAGCAGTAAAACAATTGATAGCACGATAAACAATATCATCAAACCCCATGCCTCATATCAGGAGAATATAGGTGCTCCAGTGCCGAATAATATTACCTGTCATAAGGCACTGGGAGAGAAGCCTTAAAGAGGGGAGACCAGAATGGTTGAACACCCACCACCTCAGTCAAAAGCCTGGCAGAACAGTTCTGTTTTACAGGCCCTGCAGAACTGTAATAGATTCATTAGCAAACTGAATAGTCCCTTTCAATGGGGTTTGCAGAAAGCCCAAAAAACAGCTGAGTGACAGGGAACAGCCTGCTTCCTGCTGCTCAGCTGTTTTAGGCTGTCTTGTGTGGTCCCTTTAGTGTATAAAGGAACTGCACAAGACAGCCCAAAACAGCTGATCAGTGGGGAGCAGGATGATCCCTACCATTCAGCTGTTTTTGCAGCTTTCACGGGGAACAGACAGCAAAGGTTTAAAGGAACTCAGAGTCCCTTTAAATCCCTACTTTCGGGTCTATCCATGAACTGCCAGAAACTGCTTTAAAAGTGTGGACTGAAAATGACCCCTCCAGGACTGGAGAAGTTGGGAGAAGTGATAGCTGCTTTCTGGCACTGGACCAGGAGGGGCCACGGAAGGGTGTACTGGAGGCAACAGGGATGTGGAAAGAGGAGGGTGCTTCCCCCCCATCACTGCTGTCAGAGACTTCACCAAAGAGGGTTAACAACCGCTGGTCTTTGGGCACTGCTAACAAGTCTTTGTCCTCTGTGAAGAGACCCAGGAACAGATCAGGGGAAGGAGGCTCCAGGACTTCTGGTGATACTCTGATAGGGGTGGGTTACAGTGGGCTGGCAGGATGGGGTTGGTGCCCAGGGATGGGGGGTTGTGCAACATGGAGGATGGAGGACATCTTCACCTCACAACAAGCACCCTTGGTACCCACTTTTATCCTCATGGTACAGAGGGGTTGGTTCATAATCAAGAGGTGTGGAACAATATAAAATGTGAGTCTTCAGCGGAGGAACCCACTAGCTAAGCCCTTCTGCTTGATGTGAGCAGAGAGACAGGTGGCTCAGAGCTATGAGTATACATAAGACCTCCACACCCCAGTGGGGAGAGGAGTTCTCAACTGAAATGTGGCTTAGCTAAAGAACCCAGTAGCTAAGCCCCTCTGCTTGGTGTAAGCAAAGGCATGGGATGGCTCAGAGCTCTGAGTCCACCTATGATCCCAGAACCCCAGCAGTGGAGAGAAGTTCTCAAACATGAGGGAATGTGCTCTGCTACTCTGCTTTTAACAAGTTCCCTGCTTTTCTCTGTAACTGCAAACAGCTGAGACAAGAGAGGCTGAAGAGCTGAGCATACATATAGCATCTTGATCCCGTAGAGTAGAACGGGAACTCTGTTATTAGCAGCCAGCAGTGCCTGCTAAGCTCTGGATGGCCCCAAACTGGAGAGCCAGTTTGGTGTAGTCGTTAAGTGTGCGGACTCTAATCTGGGAGAACTGGGTTTAATTCCCCACTCCTCCACTTGCACCTGGCTGGATGACCTTGGGCAAGCAGTAGCTCTGGCACAGCTGTTCTTGAAAAAAGAGCAGTTACTGTCAGAGCTCTCTCAGCCCCACCTACCTCACAGAGTGTCTGTTGTGGGGAGGGGAAGGGAAAGGAGTTTGTAAGCCACTCTGAGACTCTGAGTGAAGGGCGGGGTATAAATCCAATCTCCACTTCTTCTTCTCTATTGGCATTTCCAAGGCTGGAGAATTCTGCCCCCTCTGTTGCCCTGGAGTTTTGTAAACAGTTAATTGAAAGGAGACTGTCTGGAAATGTAATCATTCATGAACTGCCACAAACCACCAGGAACAGCATCATAGTTCTTAAAATGTTTGTGCCGGGTGCCCTTCCCCGAACATCACTTTGCAAAACACAAATCAGCCAAAATTACTAACTTTAGTTCATGAGCAGACTTGTGCCCATCCCTACAGGTGAGCAGATTTGACTAAAAAGGTGCTAGACTCCCTTGAAGGAAAATTAGAATTAGGCCATTTAGATTATGCAAGAAATACTCCTTGACGTTTCAATATGGAATTTAGCTCTCCTAGGTGAACTATTGGGAAGATGTATTCCTTCTGAATCAACTCTTCTAGTTTTATTTGGCTTGCATGAGTGGTGCTCACAAAGATAGAAAATGGAAAGTCAAGCAAATACAGCTACTTATCCCTATTTATAAAGAGAGAGAAAAGATAGTACTTGCAGAAATCATTGTACAGTAACATTTCCATCTGAATCACATATCACCATAACAGGTATTCTCAACTTTATCTTGGTTTATATGTGATTTGAAAAATTCCTGCTTGCTTTTGAAATGCTTCACCTCATAATCACAAATCTATTCATATATTCATCCTAACCTAATAGTTACTATAGTTCCAGGTGAATTTCTGTTTCGGTATGCAACATCTCCTATGAGAGTCATTAAAATTATAACATAAAAATCAAAGTACATTCCTTCTTTCGATTGCAACTTCTTCTCCCTTTTAAAAATCACCTGGAGGATAAACCAGCTCCCATAAGTATGCATGGAGGCAAAGTCTCAGGTTTCTGCATGTGCTGAAGCACACCAGAGGATGGCAGGAGCTGCTGAATGTATTTGTCCTGATACTGCACATGTGCATCCACTGACCATCAGCAGAGAGGAGAAAGAGACCATGGATCTCAGATACATGGGAGCTTCCAATGTCAGGATCCAGGATACACCTACTTATGTTCCTGCTTGCTTCCTCCCCATCCTGATGTGTGATCAGGTAAGTCACTGAATGTGGACTGTGGCACCCTTTCCCCCTTGGGATGTCCCCTCTTTGCAGATCATTCAAGGGCATCTAGGCTGAGTTCTACCTTTCTAGAGGAATGTCCAGTATTTATATATGAGGAAATGTACATTTTGTATGTTTTGTATTTCATCCGGAACTACTAGTTGGGGAACTGCCAATAAATGAGCATTCATACACAAGGAAGGACATTCTTATAAGAAAATGTGATATGAGAACTGATTTTCAATAAAAAGGTGTTGTTGTTTGTTCTTGACAAAGAATGCCTTGTTAAATATTTGTTCATATCCTAACTCTCCTAAATTACTTGCCTAACTGCTTGCTCAGGTGTGGGAAAACAAAAGTTTCAGATAACACAGGATAAGGGAGGAATTTTAGCAGAAACGACAAGGCCCTAACTATCCCCAGAATACAATCTCTTGGGACTCCTCCCCTAACTGCAGACTGTAGCTGGCCTATACTAAAGCCATAACATAGTTAATTTCTCTGACCCATCCATGATCACTAAAGTTAAGGAGTAGAGATGGTCATAGGGTTGCCAGGTCCCTCCTGGCCACGTACAGGGGATGGGGGTTGCCAGACCCAAGTTGGGAAGCTCCTGGAGATTTGGGGATGGGGTCTGGGGATACAGGGCCCTTAGTGGAGTACAGTGCCATAGAGTCCACCCTCCAAAATATCCATTTTCTCCAGGGGAACTGATCTCTGTAGTCTGGCAATAAGCTGTAATTCTGGGCGATCCCCAGGTCCCACCTGGAAACTGGCATCCCTAGATAGAGAATGTAGCCCTGAATCACAAAAAAGAGTAATGTTTGACATTATAGTTAGAGAATGGGGATGCCAGTTGTTGTGGTGAATTTGGGACTCCGTGAGGCCCCTCTGAATACTACTAGGCTAGCCCAGAAGTGAGTTCTCCATTAACAACATAAGAAGCAGATCAGAGAGTTGGTGGTTCTTCCCAATTAATGATATAGGAGAAATACAATACCCCCAACTTCTGAATAAATGACATTTCATTTGTTTACCATCTTTTCTTGTTGAGAATCAAGATGAATTACAGAATTATAAAAATAGTGCAAGGAACTGTATTATAAAACATAAAATAAACAATACAATAAAACTAGATTACACACTTAAGCAACAGCAGCGTACTATGCTGGAGATGATGTACTAGCAAGGGAAAAGAAAAAAAGAAAAAAATGGAAACTGCTTGAAAATTCTCACTGACAATTTTAGAAATTCCCGTTATAAGAAGTGTCCTTTTGCACACCTCTAGGTTGTCTCATTCCTATTCCTTTTGCAAAATGCCCTCCGGCATCCATTTCTGTTAGTTTTGACTGCTGCAACATTAAACAACTCTGTGGCTAGCTTATAACTGAGCTCTGAACCTCTTGAAGGCTACCCTTCATGCAGAAGACTAATTGGTACTCCTGGAGGGGCCCAGATTCCCACCCTGAAAGAATACTGGATTGTAACATCAGAAGACTGATGGATAATGGTTGGCTGCAAATTCAGGTAAATAATCTGGGGGGAAAGGTTAGCCAGTGTTCCCAGTTGAAGCATACAAGTGGCTACTTTAGCGTGCATACTTTGCAGCAAACAATTGTGCTTTCTGAAAGTAAGAAACTGTCAGAGCTTTGTGAGCCCAAGTATGTATAATTCAAAAGTGTCACGTAATATTATCAAAACTCTTATTATTTTGTTTTCGCTTCATTTCTGTGAACTTACCATCTGAGAAATTGAATGCATAAAACTGTTGGGCATTTCATACTGAGAGCTGACAGCAAGAGTGCATGTCCATTATAAGCCCTCCATTCCCACAGTTATTGATATAAGCAACACATGGATTTGGCTAAGGCTTTCATTTCAGTGCACCACAGGCTACTAACCAAACACTGCAATTCTTTTTATATGAATGTATTTCCCATTGTATGCCACTGATACCTAATATTTCCATCATGTCTAGACCACTGGTATATGCTATGCGTGACCATGTACAGCAAAGGCTTACATTTAAACATGATGCAAAAGCAAACCTCTCAAAACCAAAAGGCAGATTTCTGAAAGCAGATACCTTGAAGGCTATGCTACTGATGCACTGTTCCTATGACAAGCTCTAGGATGTCAGATTTTAAATGAGTGTCATGGTGGGTTTACCGAGGTGGCAACCTTGATCAGTGCAGGAGAAATCTTACGCTAGAGAGCAGCAAGTCTCTGCCAGAGAGCACATCATTACATACCACAAGATGAAAGCATTTTAGTAAGATAACCTTAAACACTATTCCAAACGTGCTATACTGGAAGATATATTATGCTTGATTCTGTCCCCAATATTTGTGACACTGTTTGCTGTTTTCCCTGTTGTCGAACACTGAGTTTTCATTTTCAAGGAGCCATCCAGTATAATCCCAAGATTTCTTTCCAGGATGGCTCAGCTAGATAAGATCCCATCAGCATAACTGTGTGTCATTAGGAGCACTTATATTACATCTTGACTGTTTTGTGAGTATCCTAGGAAGAAGTTAATTACCCAATGCAAAAGGATTGAGAAGGAGTGAAGGAAATGTTATCACATAACAAATCCTTTTTTAAAAAAAGACAATAGATATTCACTTATGAAATGCTTGGACGACTTTAGAAGCAACACATTTGTGTATAAGCTTTCAAGCAGTCAGGAGAATAAGCAAAGGAGATGTTGCACTGCCCCCTGCTCAATCAAGTCTGTTTGAAATTCTTATGTGGGAGAACAGTGTCAATGACACCTTTTTAAACTCAAAGAAACCAGCTCTTTGGGAGAACTCCAAGCCCAGCATGATCCAGCACACTAGCAACATTAACTCACAGTGGGTCTCAAACCTCTGTAAAGCATAAGGCACAACAAGTGCTTGAATGGGGGGGGGGAAAGGAGTTGTACCATATTGTTTCCAGCATTCCAAGGCCCTTGCCTCCTATGGATACAAACCTTGAATATTACAAAGAGGCTTTTGAAAGGAGTGTAAAACAGCTAATGGCTAAAGAGCTGATATAGCCCACACTGATGCTGTCCCTGCAGGAATTAGCAGGTTTTGGCATAGTCCACATAGGGCAAGCAGCATTTTATTAAATTTATTTTTTGTATTTATAGCCCACCCTTCCCGCAAGCGGGCTCAGGGTGGGTAGCAACATCCAGTAGTACAATAAATAAAGTTAAAATAGACTTCTGGTTTTTGGCGACTCGCAAGTGGGCATGCTCCATTGTAGCTCCGATGTGAGTGCCCCACAAATGTGCCGGTGGGGGAGTCCGAGTTGATCTTGGACCCCCCCAGGCCCCCTGAAGGGGGGCCACAGCCTGGGGCACGAGAGGTGCCTCTCCCAAGGCATAAGCCAAAGGATTGAGGCACCTTTTGCCCCCAAAGGACTCTGCGGCATGGAGCCAGCATGGCACCAAGAGGTGCACACCGGACAGAGCGCACAAGGATCCTAAGGAATTATCTTCTTTACATACGCAATGAACACAAGTACAAACGTGAGTGAAGCTATGACCCAGCAAACAATCAATAAAACACTAGCAGCAAAGCTGTCCCAAAGCCCCAAACAAGCAGAAGGGGGAGGGGAATGCCCGATCCTGAAAAGACTGAATTTAAAGTGGGAGGCAGAAAGGGTGGCTTGAAGGAAGCAGATTATGATGGCGTGCGCGGCGGACTAGCAAAAAAGCAATAAATCACCAGACTTACGGAGAACTTTTAAACTTTCCTCTTGTGTAAAAAATGACGCAGTGAGCAGAATAAATGGCACCGAAAATGAAACTTATAACAGGAATGGCCAGCACATCATCACCGGCTACCAGACCAGAAGCAACCATAGACTTTCCCAAATTGATTGCTGCAGCTTTACGCCTCTACTGGACCAGATGACCACCTTAGCGACAAACTGTACACATTGCAAAAGGAACTCAAAATTTCAGTGAGAAATAAATAAAGCGAATGTTCCTGAAGAAACAACAGAATGCAGAAGAGGGACCTGAGAAAGTGGAGGAGAACAAAGACGCAGAAGAAGAAGATGGAGAAGGATGGGAAAGACTCTAATATCAATTCGATCAGTCTGGCAAAACCCTTTGATTTTGAAGCAGAACTAGGGGTTGCTACCCCCAAAGCATTTAAAAACTAATTTGGACTTTGACAGGAGGAGATGAAAATGCAAAATAGCTTCATTTTGATAGCCTGATGTTTATTCTTAATGCATAACTCCAAACTAATATTTACACTATAGCGCTTATTGTCAACGTATAACTTCAAAACGAAGATGCACAACTACAGCCAAATATGTTTGTGATTGTTCGCCTTTTAATTTGATATTTTATAGTATTATCTCTCACACTTTACTATTCTGACAAAAGAGATGTATCAACAATTTCAAACTTTTGTAATAATGATCCTTGGTACTCTAGTTTTAGGCTGTTCCCATCCCCTGATCCTGTAGTATTGTAGTTTTAGAAAAGCAATACAAAATGTTTTTTTTTAATAAAGTTAAAATTTAAACACAGTAATGTACATTAAAATGGGGGTCACAGACCAAGAATGGAATTGGCTGATTGTGAGGGATTCCTTGGCTCTCTGATAACACACGAGTGACAGCCAGCTGTTAGTGAATGGGTGACACCAACTTCAGGGAGGCCATACCTAGATGCCCACTGCCTCAGCCAAAGACCTGCTGGAACAGCTCCATCTGTGGCACAATCATCATTGTCATAATCATCATTGTCATCATCATAATCTGCTAGTCATACTAATTTTGGTGTCTAGTTTCCCATATTATGTGGTAACAAACATGGATCTCTGCTGGCACCCTGATGACAGATGCACACAATATGTTTCCAAATCTGTCACGCTCACATGTTCCATTTTTAGGTTTACACATTTGTGACACAAGAGTAGGCCCTGCAAAGTCACAGCAGTAGCCAGAGGTGGCATACAGCATTAAGGAGGAGGAGGAGGAGGAGGAGGGGTCCAGAAGAAGTGGCATGCCATGGCCTGGAGAGTTTAAAGGCTGGCTGTGGGGGAGCAAGGGGGAGGTTCCTGGAGTCACAGAAGGAGAGGCAGATTTAGAGAGTGCAGCTGTGAAGAGCTCATGGAGGTGTCATGAGGAGGCTCAGCAGGATGTGCAGGAGTTTATTTATTTATTTAATTTATATCCCGCCCTCCCTGCCAGGGCAGGCTCAGGACAGCTTACACAGAATGTATTGAACAAACAAAACAAAACAGAAGACTTGAATACAATCACAACAATATAGTTATAAAAACATAACATAAAGTGCTAGTGTGGTTTGTATAACAATGGCAGGCATTAGCAGCATCCAGTGTGTCCAGTCTGATTTCCGGTGGGCGGGGGGGGGGGAGAAATGCCTGTGGTGTGGTTGCAGGGGGCTCTTTTCCCTTCCCTTTAGTGTATGTGTGTGTGACAGTGAGGGGAGGTCCACTCTGATTTCCCAGTCAACCCCCCTCCTGAAATGCTGTGTGGGGATCAAGTTGACTATGGGGCTACCTCTGCAGAAGCCGGGGGGGCAGTCCATCCCTAGATTTTCTTTTGCTCTCCCCAACTTTTATATCCCCTCAACTATGCCTTTTGATGTTCTTTTCTCTTCCATTTGGAGAGTGGACCTTATGGCATCAAATCCTAGGGAAGCTCCTTTCCTCCCCAAATTTGGACATCCCCAGATACTACCCCCAAATCTCCAGGAACTTCCCAAGCCAGAGTTGGCAATAGGAAATTCGGGACTGCAGTGCTGAAAGGGCAGTGTTTGGGAGGGAAGGGCTTCAGAGAGATAAGATGCCATTAACACCACACTCCAAAGCAGTCATTTTATCAATGGGAATTAGTTTCTAAAGTCTGAAGATCAGGTATAATTTCTGGAGATCTCCAGGCCCCACTTGGAAGCTGGTAATTAAAGGGGGAGATTGGGGTGCGGTGCTGCAAATCTGATAGGGGACACTGCTCCATGTGCCCTACTGCTGGCTTGTCTCCTACCCACAAAATGTGGGGAGATAGGGAAAGTGTGTGAAAACAAGACAGATGAAACATGACAGTGGTGTGTATGACATAGATCCCCCCCCCTCTAAACCTGGACCGGCTGTTAAAACCCTGAAGCAGTGCTTGAGCTGAGACAGGGATTGACTGAGTACAAAAACAAAGCCCTGAAATTTAATCCAGAGAAGATAGAGTTAATCTTTTTGGAGTATGTATATTATGTGCTTGCTGATTTTAGTATATGCTATTGTGATTTTAAATATTTTATTGTTCAACTTGGGACATCAGTGAAAAACATGACAGAAATATTTTAATAAATTATATATCTAAGCATATATATGAACATGGTAGTAAGCACTGAAGAATTTTGAGAAGCCTGAGCCTTATCTCCCACCAGAGAAAACGCCACAAAGATTCAGAAACACTTAGACACCCTGCTCATACTGGATTACTAATTGTGTTCTGTAATTATACATTGCTCACACCAGTAGACCTCCTGTATGAACTGATATTTATGCATAGCACAGCCAGTTGACTCAGAAATAGCAACAGAAGCAGAAACAGAATTATTTCTGGACTGGCATTGGTCACTGGAATTCAAACAATATTTTAATGAATATGGCAGTATAAGAAGGCAAGAGAAAAGTATGGTGATTTCTAAAAACTGCCAGGATGATGGCAAAGTGGCGATAACTGTCCAAAAGTTCATTGAAGGACAAGGCAAAGAAGAATAAATCATGAAGTCTTCTAGGTTTGAATAACCTATGGCTAAGTGACTGACAAGTAGTTGTGTGCAGTGGAATCAGAAGCGGAGACACTTTGGCTCCACAAGGCATGTATCATTTGCCGCAAGACTATAATGTGGCACCCAGAAATAACACTCAGAAAGATAAGTATCTCGTAGATGCAAGCATGGTGGCCAATTATATGTGAACAGCTGATGACTAGTTGTTGAAAGTTTTCTGTTCCCAACAAGAAGAGAAAATATGCATTGCTCTTTCCTTGTATATTTAAGAAATTCATCCACATTAGGAATGCCATCAAATGCTGTCCACCATAGAGTAGCAACAGTAGATCTGAGAGGACCAACCAGACACACCTCATAGTGAATTCATGAAACTGAAGGTGAAATCCATCTTGTTGTGGACTGTGTCTGTTGTTCATCCCTCCTCCTCCTAGTTTTTATATAAGGTGTCTAAGAACTGATGTTCTTTGATGCTACACTTCTCATGCTGTGTCAGGATCATGCTAGACACATCATGAATTTCTACTGCACAGCATTCAGGACCTCTATTGGGATGAACACTGCTCTGTGTACACTGGATCTTCTGATTCTGTGAACTTAGGCAGATCATGAGAGGGAGGGCAGGAAGGGTTGCATCAGTGATTAGTTCTTGTGGCCCTTTCTTACATGTCCAAGGAAATGCTGATCACCACTTTGGGGGTCAGCAAGCAATTTTTCTCCAGGCCAGTTTGGCTGGAGATCCTGGAGGATTTTTGTCATCTTCTGGGTCTGGAACAGTGGTCACTGGGGGTGTGGGGTGGAGGTATTTGTGAATTTCCTGCATTGTACAGGGAGTTGGACTAGATGACCCTGGAGGTCCATTCCAACTCTATCGTTATATTAATCTTTTTTATCCCTGATTCCTATATAATCCTATATATAGCCACTGAACTTTTATTGGCACTTTCTGGCTCTTCCATTGGCTGTGCTGTGCACTCGCATCAGCCATTGGCCCATGAACTACCACTCAAAAGTACTTGCGTGCCATTGGCTGGGTGCTGGGTCCACCCACTGCTAGCTTGGCCATTACCTATCTGAATAAACTGCCAAACTGCTGTGTGTCTAATTTTCCCATCAGTGGCTTTTTCTAGGCAACCAAACTTGGTTTTGTCAGTAAAAAGGCAGGGGGAGGAGGTGGTTTCCAGGCCTACTTTGGCCTTTGTGGGGAACTCATTGGGGCCAGTTGAGAAATTCCTGAAGATTTTGTGGTGGAGGCTATGGAAGCCAGAGTTTGGGGAGTGTTCAGCTGAATAGAATGCCATAGAGTCCACCCTCCAAAACAGTTATTTTCTGCAGGGGGATGTTATGCCAACTGCTTTATTTACAGCAGATGGCTAACTAAATTTAACATGAATCCTTGCCAAAGTTTATGGAGGTTTTACCTGTACCAGAGAGTGCCAGAGATAGAGACGAGACCGGTGATTTTCCAAAACAAATAGTCTTTTTACTGAGCAATATCAAAATCACACATACAAAAATCAGTCTCACATTAGCATACACTCAAGGTTCCTTTAGAATTACAGAAAAATATCAAGATAGTTTCTCATTTACTTGGAGGTAGGTAGGTATATATTTCGGTTCATACTTGCCTGTTCTTGGAGTCTTGTCTGTTGCAATGAAAACTTGAAGAGTAAGGATAATATCTAGTGGGATTTCTAAATACACACTTGTTAGAACCTGCTAGCTAAGCGTGGACCTTTTTGGCTGTGCACACACCAAGAAGTCAGGTAAAGACAAAGGATTTTAACAGACTGGGCAGAAGGGGAGTTAAAGCAGGCAGGAGGGGGGGGAGTGGCTAGCAAAGACTAACTCATGGTCTTCGCATTTTATAGTTGAATCTCCAGGTGGGTGGCACCTTGCCAAACTGCAATCCCACCTACTTACAAGTCCATCCCATAACCTCCCTCATTGGTGCATGTAGAAAGGGGCAGGTATTCTATGGGTTGGGCCAATATTTGAAACTCTACACTCTATCTCATGGAACACCATCTGGTCAGGTGTGAAGTCTAAGCTTCAGGACATCTCTTTGTTGTGCAGATTGATACCGGGTTTTCCACGTACTCAAGGCACCTCCAACAGGAAATGGCAATTCAAATGCAGTTCAGGTCCATGTTGTGCGTGACATCTCGTCTTTTCAGTAATGGGGGAATTTCTCCTTCTTGGTTGTTGCCTCTGCTCACAATGGCTAACAGGTGCTTCTCCTTCCCATAAGGCTTTGAGCTGAATGTGTGCAGGCTACATTAACACGAAATGCAGGCAAGTGTTCCCTATGTGAATTCTCTCTCACAGTAGGTGATGCAAACAGCTTCCTCTAGGCCTATGGTATACAGGTGTGTGCACAGTCCATGTGTTGCGTGTGTAAGCAGATATAAAACCATTAATTATCCATTTCTCAACAGGGAGACCTAGGTTCTTGCTGTGGAAGCTGAGTGGGTGATTTTGGACCAGTCACAGACTTTCAGCCTAGCCTACTTCACAGGATTGTTGTGCAGATCAAAAGGGGGAGAGAAGAATGATGTAAGCTGCTTTGGCCCCCACTGCAGAGAAAGACTGTACTTTTCCTCCTGGGGAATTATTGTTGCCAATCTGCAGGTGAGGGCTGGAGATCACTCAGAATTACAACTGCTCTTCAGATGGCAGAGATCAGTTCCCCTGGAGAAAATGGTGGACTGTGTCATTATACCATGCTGAGGTGCCCCCCCTGACAGCCAGTGTGATGTAGTTGTTAGTGCTTTACAGCAGGGTCTGTCAGACCCAGGTTCTTGCTGTGGAAGCTGATTGGGTGATTTCAGACCACTCACAGACTTTCAGCCTAACCTACTTGAAAGCATTGAGGGGAAGACAAGAATGATGTGAGCTGCTTTGGTCCCCACTGTGGGGAAAGACAGTACTTTCCCTAGGCAGAGGCTGCAGGAGGGGGGAAGAGATGGAAAGCTGAAGTCAGAGGGGCAGATAATGGTACATTGATGATTGGCTGGGAAGGAAATGGAGTTGCCACCTCCAGGTTGGGAAATTCCTGGAGATCTGAGGGGTGGAGCTTGGAAAGGATGGGGCTTGAGAGGGGTGGGACCTCAGACAGGTACAATGCCATAGACTCCACCCTCCAAACCAGCCATTTCCTCCTGGGGAACCATTGCTGCCAATTGCCAGGTGAGGGGTGGAGATCTCTCAGAGAATAAGAGAAGAAGAGATTGGATTTATATCCCACCCTTCACTACCCAAAGGAGTCTCAGAGTGGCTTACAATCTCCTTTCCCTTCCCCTCCCCACAACAGACACCCTATGAGGTAGGTGGGGCTGAGAGAGCTCTTTTGAGAACTGCTCTTTCCAGAACAGCTTCTGAGAGAACTGTAACTGACCCAAGGTCACACCAGCAGCTGCATGTGAAAGAGTGGGGAATCAAACCTGGTTCTTCCAGATTAGAGTCTACATTTCTAACCACTACACCAAACAGAATTACAACTGCTCTTCAGATGGCAGAGATCAGTTCCCTTGGAGAAAATGGTGGACTTATACCTTGCTGAGGTCGCCACAGCAAATTGACTTTGAGTGTCCAAGTTCGGGGCACCCACCCAGAGCCTCTATCTAGAGCTCGTATTTATTTCCACAATGGGCCTTATTCCTCATTTTTTATAAAACAAGAAAACAGGAAAAGCTCAATTTTCATCACACAGGCTGGTCTCTGATCACTGGTGTACATTAGCAGCTCAAGGTTCAACAGAACCCACAAATGGCTCCATATGTGTTTATATGTGTGTTGGAATCTCCACTGAACAGAAAAAAAATTGTTTAATGACTGTGAATTATTTCTTTATATGCCCGCAGAATACCACAACATTCCACTTTCTTTTCATGTATCCACTTCTTGGATGCACACGTTTATGTGGTCAGGGTGTGTGTTTATGTCACCAAAACTGAGAGCAATGTCATAAGGAGTTTAGACTCTGCAAAAAGCTAAAATCCTAGCAAACTCATGGCAGAACGCTCACAGCTGAGACATCAGACTAAAATGCATCCACTTCCTTCAGGAATCAACAGCCATAGATTCATTCAGAAATGAATGGACAGTTCCAATGGAGAAGGGGGCAGAGGAACCCTTGAATGGTAGCTATGGGGCAGCAGCAGTAGTGGAAGGTGACATTGGTGGAGGATCAGTGATAGACAACAGCCGTGCTACTTCAGCTAACCCTGGTTAGTTCTGCACAGAAGAAGGCAATGGTAAGCCACTTCTGATCATATCTTATCTTGAAAACCCTATGACACAATCCAAAATGAAAAAGATATAGTGCTAGAAGCCAGAATTTCTAGGTCAGATGGCACTCAATCAGCTATAGCAGAGAACAACAACAAACAGTGTTATTTTTAATGACGCAACTGGACTAAAGCAGAAAGAACGTTCGATTGTTGACATGAATGGATGCAAAAGAAAGTCCAAAATTGTTTGACGTATATAATAGGACAAGAAGCAGGACCCGCAATACTTGCGGGGGGGGAGTATTCCTAAATGGCTCCGCAGGTAAGCCTTCTCCCCCACCCCCTGGGCCCCAGCAGCAAGGCCTGAGAGCCTCCCAGCCGCCGGGCCCACGAATCTTCTCCCTGTAACACCGGCGACGAGGCCTGAGAGCCTCCCAGCCACCAGGTCCTCCACAGAGTTCCCAGAGTGTTCTCTGCGCATGCGCAGGGAACACTCTTTTACTTTTGGGGAGGATTTAAATATCCCCCGTATATTTTTTTTCAAGTTTTCAGATTTTTCTGCACACCTGGGGACTGCTCCAAGTGTGCAGGAAAATCTCTCTGCCCCCCAAGTGCCCCCGATGTGCGGATTTAGATATCCACACTGAGGGGACAACTTGGCTATTAGATATATAGATCATGGAATCTGAGAACTATGAATCAAAGTACACTCAAAATTGTAAAACAAGAAATGGAGTGTTTAAGCATTGCAATTCTCAGAGTGAGTGAACTAAAATGGACTGGATTAGGACATTTTCAGTCAGAACATTATGAAGTGTTTTACATTGGAAATGACAAACGAAAAAGGAATGGAGTAGCTTTAATAGTGAGGCAAGATGTAGACAAGCTATTAGGGGCTATAACAGAAAGTCTGATTGACTAGTATCAATCAGATTTCACAGTAAACCAGGGCTATTTTTGGGCAGGAACGCACAGGAACGGAGTTCCAGCTGGCTCCCAAGTTGGCCACGCCCAGCAGGAACTCATTAGCATAACAGGCGACACCCAACAGCAGAAACTCATTAGGATTGGCTACATTAGGGGTGTGTGGCCTAACATGCAAAGGAGTTCCTGCTACAAAAAAGCCCTGGGTTTTGACAACAAACAAGGTAAACAGAATAAGAAGCAAAAGGTGGGTGTGGCTGGATGAGCACACTTCTGGTAACATGGAGGTGTGGCCTAATATGCCAATGAGTTGTGCTGTCAGAGGTGTGGCCTAATATGCTAATGAGTTCCTGCTGTTGGGTGTGGCCTATTATGCTAATGAGTTCCTGCTGGGCTTTTTCTGCAAAAAAAGCCCTGCAGAAAACCTATCAAGATAATCATCATTCATATTTATGCCCCAACTACAGGTGCTGATGAGGAAGAAATTGAAAGCTTTTATGTAAGTGTCCAGGAAGAAATTGATCACACACCTAAATAAGATGTGCAGATCAATGTTCCCTCTAAGCTGTGGAGTCCCATGAGCCAAAATCCTACTTTGTGAGCTACTGGCATTAAAATTGTGAGCAAGTGATTTGGCTACTGCATCAATTAGTTTGCTCTGGAGCCATCTTTCCTGAGCTAAGACAAAAATGCGTGAGCCGGAGGCGAAAAAACTGTGAGCTAGCTCACACTAACTCAGCTTAGAGGGAACACTGGTGCAGATAATCATAGGTGACTGGAATGCAAAGGGAGGAAACAAAGCAGAATCAAATATTGTTTCAAGATTTGGGCTAGCAACTCATAATATTCTGTGAAAACAACAGTTTGTTCATTGCAAGCACATTTCAGGCAACCAAACAGATGATTGTATATATGGACATTACCAGCTGGCCAATATAGAAATCAAATAGATTGCATAATCAGAAGCAGAAAATGGAGAAGCTCTATTCTCTCTGCTAAAACAAGACCAGGAGCTGACAGTGGTACAGACCATGAGTTGTTAATACTGAAAATTAGAATAAAGCTGAAGAAAAACACCACCACATTCATAGTGGCAAAATACAATCTAATAACATTCCTGAATACTTTAAAAACCATGTAAATATCAGATTTGCATTACTAAATTCAAGTTAATGGCCCGGCAACCACAACTCAGTGATACTTCTGAGGCAGATGATGTCATGGGGAGGGAAGGAGGAAAGCTGAAGACAGGAAGGCAATAAAGATAGGTTGGCTGGTGGTTGGGAAGGAGAGGAGGCAGCAGGAAAGGGGTAAAGGCTATGGGATCTTTCAGGGAGGGGCGGGAAAGGAATAGGAAAATGTGTGGGAGAGGGAAAATGAGGTGCCTCCACAATCCTTGTGTTTCTCCCACTTGTTTCTAATAATCTTGGTTTAAACATATTCGTCAACAAGGGGGAAAAATAATATGTAAAGAACAGCTATAGCATAACATGTTGTGAGCACTTTATTCATAAAAAAATCCCCCGAATGTTGATCTTTTGTTTGTTTGTTTGTTATCAAACTATGGAGGAAGAATTTTCTAAAACAGTCTGTGAGTACCTTCCTAAAAGCAGTGATTAACCTTCCTGTGGCAGACCACACACCTCATCACCCTGCTTATAACTGTCAGTTAGAGCAATAAAGCCTTGATTTAGATAGATGTGCCTTATTAAAATGCAGAGTCAGTTCAGCACACTCTGCTCTACATCTGCATGGCATTACACGCTTCACATATTGATAATGAAATATATACTACTGAATATCAAAGCCTTGTTCTGAAGTGTTATTGGATTAAATCAGACCCATTCATTTAGTAGCACCACTAGCCAAAAACAAAACTAACCCAGAAAATCATTACGTCTTTTGCTTTCCATTGATTTCTGCGAACTCATGAAAAGAAAATACTTCGACAGAACAGGCGTATGTAAACCCATATGTAATTTTAATGGTAGCATTCATAAACATAGCGAGACATCCTTCAGACTATTTGCATTTAAACTGCCTCATCTCTGTTGAGCAAAGTGGAATTCTTTTGTAATCTCTGGAAGGCAGCAAGTAAAAAGAAAATAGGAAGAAATTAGTCTCTCAGTATAAATGGACAAAAGGTATTGTGGTGCAGGAGAGGCTTAAATGAGGCACTCTTTCTCAGGCACCTTTGTTCAGCCTGTCCACTTCATTGAGTATTTAATGGAGCTGTTAGTTGCTTCTCAGAACTTTTGCAGCGCAAAATGAGTTTAGACACCATCAGTGAGGGGCACAACTATGCTGGGACTTCAACAGTAGTCATGGCTTGTGTAGAGAGGTAGGTAATAAGTTGCACCACAGACAGAGATCAAGGTAGGGAAGGATTATGGGATCCTAGCAAAATTCTGCATAGTCATGACATCTTCATTGCAAAGCCCAAGTTGGCTGCACTTCATCCAAATTCCTCTTTAGGGATCTCTTTCCTATAGAAGCCTCAGTTGAAACACTTGTCTAGCTGTTCCTTGAAATAGCTGAAGGAAGTAAATGAAACTTATATCCTTCCCTATTTATTTCAAAACAGATGTGATGAAAGTGAATTATGCATGAAACCATTGGAATTCTCCAACAGAGTTCCATGATTGTGATATGACCAGGTCTGCTTCTAAACACATCCTTCCCCAGCTGGAAACTTCCCCTCTTTTACCTTGTACGGACTTTGAAATATCCACTCCTTCTCTCTGACCAGTCAGATCATACACCTGAAGTCTCAGCTTTTCCTTTCCCCTCCTCTGAAGTCTGGAAAGAGAACAATGCATTCTCTGAGGGGTTCTGCTGCTTGCCATATAACTGAAGACAGAATTACCTTCCAACATCTGCATATCTGAGGTTGTTGATCTTCTGCTGCTTGCCATATAACTGAAGATCCAGCACTGCCTGTGTGTTGGGAGTTGTACTTCTATTGACACAATTATAGCGTCCTTCAAAGTTGCTGCAATTAGAGATGGACATGAACTGGGAAAATGTGGCTCAATTTGTGGTTCCTGGCATGCCCTGTTTGTGAACCATGGACAGTCATGAACTTTTAGCCACCTTGAGTCAGTTTGGTTCATGAGGTGGTAGAACACCCCCCTGGCATGCTAGAGACACCAAATTTGCAGGGATTCTCTGACTGACTCTCCTGTACCTGCCCTTCCAATTTGGTGAGGATTGGATTTATGAGGTATGATTTAAGGCTCCCCAAAGAAGGCTCCTAGGAAGTTGCTTTCAGAGGAAATGACAGGGGGGGGGATAACTTGGACCCTGTAAATCCAATCCTCACCAAACCTGGACAGCAGGTAGAGGAAAGTTAATTTAAATCCAATCCTCACCAAACTTGGACAGCAGGTAGAGGAAAGTTCATCGGAGATCTCCTGTGAGTTTGTTGTCCCTAGCTCACACAGGATCTGTTTTTTATACTCCTGAACCTGCACTTGTCAAAATGGTCATTTTAACACCCACAGGTTTAGGAGATTCAGGAGTGCATAGAACGGATCCTGTGCAATCTAGAGACATCAGACTTGGAGAGCATGTAGAGCATCCAGGGAGGTCTGCTGCAAGTTTGGTGTCTCTAGTTTCCACAGGATCCATTCTATACACTCCTGAACATCTTGATACCACTTTGAGACTCCTTAGGATAGAGAAAAGTGGGGTATAAAAGCCAACTCTTCTTCTGAACCTACACCTGTCAAAATTACCAAGGTTCAAGAGTGTATAGAATGGATCCTGTGCAAGCTAGAGATGTCAGAGTCATAGGTGACCTCCCCCAGATGCTCCTCTACATGCCTTCCAAGTTGTTGCTTTGAAGTTAGGTAAACATTTTCATTGAGTGGAGATACTCAGTCTGAAAATGTCTCTGCTTAGGAACCTCCACGAACAGCTTGAAAATTTGTGGAAAGTTTGTACTGGGTGACCTGTCACAAACTTGACTTTGTGAAGCATGAACTGGCCAAAATTAATCATGAAGTTTAGTTCATGAGCTGGTTCATGCCCATCCCTATCTGCAATAGCTCCTTCTTCCAACAGGTATTAATAATAGGCATTAGCCATTGTGCTAAATCACAAGTGGTCAGATTCACATCTCCAACTATCTTGTTTATATTCATAGGTAAACATAATTGAAAAAAATTATATCCAAATGAACCTGACAAGTGGAAGCTTCAGGAATGTTCCCCATTTCTATGGTTTATGTGAAGTTCGGGTTGGTACAGAAGCAAGCGATTTTTAAATAGGTTTTATTTATAGTTTTTTCACCATATATTATGTACATAATTAAATACATTACATATCGTTGGTGTCTTTTAACAAATTTTTTGGTTTTTTTTATGTATATGTATACTCTGGACCATCATTTTTGGAATTCATGTTCATCTTTACCATGTAATAACATTGTTAATTTTTCCATTTCTGCAATGTCTAACCATTTATATACTACCTCTTCTATTAAAGGGATTCTATCTGTTTTCCAATATTTTTCCAATATAATTCTGGCTGAGGTTACCATGTAAGTTAGCATAAGTATATCATTTTTTCAATACCATTAGGCATAATATTTAACAAGAAGATCTCAGGTGATAAATTTAAATTGATTTCCAACATATTCATTATCAGTTTTTTAACCTCTTTCCAAAACTTGACTATTTTTTCACATTTTCACCACATATTATAGAATGTCCCCACATTAGATTTACATTTCCAACAATTCTTGGATATTTTAGCTGAACATTTAGAAATTCTATCTGGGGACCAATACCATCTATAAAAAAATTTTAATTATATTTTCCTTATAAGATGTGGCTTTAAGAAATTATATTGATTTCCATGTCTTAGTCCAATCATCAATTTGAACATTGTGCCCTATATTTTGCATCCATCTTATCATTGTTTCTTTAATTGATTCATCAATCAGATAATCTGTCCATAAGAAGTTATATATTTTCCTTATCATTTTGTCATTTGACGAGAACCAAATTTTATCTTTTTCATTTTTTTTCATATAGAAACCTGTTGCTTTATCTTTGGTATATCTAGAATTAAGTTGTGTGTTTTCCCACCAAGTTAAATTTATGTTAAGGTTTTTTAGCATTTCAGTATTTTTAAGATTATTATTTTTATCCAATAAGAACTCATAGGTTACAATTTTTTCTTAATTTAAGAGGGTAGGTTTAATAAAAGCTTCTGGTGGTGATACCCATCTTGGTATTTTATTGTAGAATTTTCCCTTTAGTCTCACCCAAATTTTAATCAATGGTCCTCTTGTGATATGTTGGTGGAAATTAGAATATATTTTAGCTTTATTGTACCATATATATGCATGTAGACCCATGCATAAATCATGTCCTTCTAATTTTAGTAGTCTTCGATTGTCGAATAGAAGCAAGCAATTTTTAAGTGCTGAGCAAATCAGTCACAATGAGTTATTGAGGACTCTGCTACCTGCCCTTGGGGACCAAGATGTAACTGAGGGCTGAGTGATGGCAGATTAGGAAACAGATTCTAATTCCAGTTTTGCCATGGAAGCTTGCTGAATGAACTTGGGCCTGTCACAGTCTCTCAGTTTAACTTACTTTACAAGGTTGTTGGGAGGATAAGGTGGAGGAGGAGGAGATAAATGATGTTGTATAGAAATATTGTTTCTAAATTCGCATGCCTTCTCCTGGGATGACATTCTGTGTGTCTGTTTCCTGTTGTGGGCCAAATGGCCTAGGGTGAGACCAGATGGCCTGAGCCACCTAATAGCCATGCCATATGCACATTCCTTAGCACCTCTCTGTTGAGAGCCAGACTTTAAGGCTCCGCTCTATGGCTCCCATGAGCCATGTCACGTACACAATAGAGAAGCTAGAAGCTGGACCACCTGACTGCAGGCAGGGCCTCTAACTTCCAGCCAATCCCCACACACCTGATGTTGCAGCTATGGCAACCAGAAATTGGGCACACACCCCTTCCACTTGTGATTGGCTGATGGCCACAGCTAATGATGACTGGTATGGGGGTATAACTCCATGGTTCTCTATGGAAGAGCTCGCTTGCTCTTGCTCGCTTGCTTTCTTGCTCCTGGAATTCTGCCTTTTGAAACAAAGAGCTGCTTTGTGAACTTTTTGCCGGTTGCCAACCTTGTGTTACTGTGGAGCTGTATCCCTGAACAGATCTGAACTACATACCTGTGCAAGATGGGATTTCTCTTCAAAATTCCTTGGTGCCTACCTGTACTGTTATGCAAGGGACGATCTTGGACTATTGATACTTTACTTGGTAACTATGATTATTATTAATGTGTAGTAAGGGCAAATAGCCATAGGTTTTTGTATCCTCTAGTAGTCCCTTGCTATGCTTTGCACTGAATAAAGATAATTCATATTTGTAATTGTCTCTGATGCTGTGATTGAACTCCAAGGCTAAATCTCGTGTCTAAGCTGACCACAGAGCTAACACTGTGATAGTAATTGTGTGCACCTCTGAGTTAGAGTTGCTGATGTGTTAAGTCCCAGATGCCAGCTAAGAGATTGAATCTCTGCTCTAAGGCTGGGTGGGGACCCCTTTGATGAGATTCTGGTGGAAACAATTGTGAAGACTGTTTGAAGAGATTCTGGTGGCAACAGTTGTGAAGACCTGTACCGTACTGTACTGAGGAGTACAGACTGTCTCATGGATTGTTTTGTTTTGTGTTTACTTATAAACTCTCCTCAAAAGGAGAGAATTTTATTGCTTTTAAATTTTTTAGAAAAAAGGGAGGGTATATTAGAGGGATTAAGAATAGTGGTGAGTGATGAGTAATTTAGTATATTAATCTTTTGTTAGTATTAATACATTCCATAGCTTCTTTACCTGTCAAAAATAAAAAGGTTAATTATATTAGTAATATCCTTTTGGGTTATTATTAGTATTGTCCTTTAAAGCACTTTAAAGAGTTCATCAGGTGTTGGGGCATTTGCCTTTTTTATCTCTCAGGTTGTGGGAAGCACCTCCTACCGCTCCTTTTTCCTCCGGTTCTCCGTCTCCTCCCTCCGGGCTGCTGTCATCGTCGCTGCTAAAAACTTTCCACTTAGCAAGTTCTGCTTCTTCCTCTGAGCTGGCATGTCTCTTCAAAAAGTATTGTGCCTTGAAAATGGAGTCTATCTTCTCTCTTTTGTCTTTAAATTTAAAGACCATTCCTTCTGGAATCAACCACCTGTAATTAATTTGATGATTTTGCAAGAATGTGGTCAGTCCTTTATATGCCTTCCGCTTCTGACGAATTTCAAATGGTACATCCTTTAAAATCCTTATAGCCTGTTCTCCAATCTTCAAGGGTGTTGCTGATGTCACTTTTAGAATTTGATCTCTGACACGTTGTTTGGTAAATTTGACAACCACTTCAGCTGGCAGATTATTTTTCTTTGTAAAGTTAGAATAGGATCTGTAGACCAGATCCATTTCTTCACTTAATTTATCCGCTTCCCTGCCCATCAGTGGTGCCAACGCTTCCATTAATATGCTTCTGAGATCTTCCTTTTCAACCTCCCTCTTCTTCGCTTTAACGAATTCCCCAAAAGGTAACTTTACTGCTTTAGATTTTCACTCCCCCCTTTTTCTCATGCTTAAACAAAGTCCCGTTTTATTATGGGGGGGGCTGCCCGCCCACCTCATACGCTTTCTTCGGGGGGAATCAAAGGCTTTTACTATTTTTCGATCATCCACTCATGGCTTTCAGCATTTTTTCTGTCTCTTATATGCGTTTCATCACTCCATCACTCCGGTGGATCCAATGGCGGCGTGACTAGTCCCGTCAGGGCACAACGCGGCGGGGCCTTTGGGGCATGGGGAAAGCCTCAATTTCCTGACCATCGGGTTGGCAGAGAGACAGCTCCCCGGTGCACCCCCTGGTTTGGAGCCTTTAAACTAAGGCTCCTTAGGTTCTCTGCTCAAGCGGAGCCCCCCCAACTGCGCGTGGGTGAATCGCCTCCGGGAGTGTCTCGAAAGTGCGACCGCCATTCGCCTCACCATGGCCAGAAGTCCTTGTGGATTGTTGTTTCATGTGCTGAAATACAGGATTCTCTCTCACCCTTGGACTAGGCTGAGTGGGTTAATCCTGTACAGATGTGATAAACTAATTAGGGTATCTAGTGGGGGGGAAAGATGGGATATAAATAAAAAATGTAGCAGGCCTCTAACAACCATGAATAGCCTCGCTGGATAGTGCTATGTAGACTGATGATGTCTGAGAAGTATTTCTTCTTTGATACTAGCACAGCCACAGAAAGGCAAATAGGAAGTAGCCTGGGTTTAGTTAAACCTGGCTTGAGTCTTTCTTCACTTTCACTCTAATTGTTACACCAGGCACTTTAGCTTCCTAGTTCTTGTGGTCTCAAACAAACCATTATCGATGTTACAAACAGTAGTCTTATTAACAACCATAAAATATTCATTACACAATACTAATCTAAAAGAAAAGTAACACACATCACTACTATAAGAGCAGTGGAGAAAAAGGCTAATTAAAATGTAACTGTGCATAGCATTTCTTATTTCAGGCTAGAAGCCTTTGTGGTCCAGACCCACTTGGTCAGATTTGTTAGAGCCATTCCTCTCATCTCATTTATGATTGAGCCCCCTGCTATTTTAACAATGTGTAGGGTCAGATCAGCTTCTCTGCTGGGGAGTAAAGGTGCAATGGAAAAGGACTTTCCATCTTCCTCCCTCCCCTGCTTGTCAAATTTGACAAGCCTTTACCTGTATTTTATACAAAAGTCAGAAATATTGAGCAGCTGCTGGGACTGCATATGGGAAACACTCTAGTTTGAATGCACATGTTTCATACTATGTATTTGCTGCTTTGCTATTAGTTTGAAGCCCAGCCTTGTTTTGTGATGGCTAAAAAAGAAGGAATGAGTTATTTAAAATGTCTAGAAGGGAACGGTATTTTGAGGCCCAAGGATTAGACACAGTGTTGTTGTAATTGTACAAGAAGCCTCTGATACAGGATAATTAATTTGCTCTATTATACCGTTGCATCGAAGACAATCTGTTTTCCACTTATTGTTCTCGCAATAAGATTCATGAAATGGCTTGATTTTTTTGAAACAGCTCTAATGGATTGGATAGGCCTTTGTGTTTGCAAACAATTTCTATCAGCCTTCAATGTTTTTTGTGCCTTCCAAATGAAAAAAAGAAAATAGATAAAGCTGAAGGCAGAACGTTGAGGTAAACACTCTTTTTCATTCTAAAATACATTTAAACAACTAAAACCAGTTATGAAGGTAGAAAGCCCACAGGCAACTTGGGGCTACCCAGTATTTTACAGGGAGTGTCACATGTATGATTATCTATATACTGGGCAGAAATTGGGGTGTGGGGATCAGTAAACAGAGCTCTTGGCTCTCAGGGAGCAAGTTTGTTCCCTTGAAGCAAGGGTTGCAAACCTGGAGAAACTGAGGCAGAGAGAGAGGTTTGGGAACGACCCCTTCAGGGACTTACCAGAACAGTCCAATTCCTGTGCTGACAGCTCTTCTACTGTTGTGGAGAGCAATAGTCTTGAGGCCGGAGGGCATTAGTCTAAGGAGCAGGGATGAGATCCCTTAGAAGGGACCCCTCCCTTAAATGACAGACCAATATCCTCTCACACCAAGGCTATCCCACTGGGTTTGGGGGAGGTGGGCTTTTGGTAGTGGGTGATTTGATCATTATGAATACAGAGAGAGGAGTCTGTGACAGGCCTTTTTAACAGTATGGGGATTTGTCCGCCTGGTGAGACATCACATGCTATCTAGATGCTATCTGCCTGGTGAGACATCACATGCTATCTAGATAGGTTGATAGATAGTGCTGGGGAGGACAGTCATGGTGCATGTTGGCACCAATGACATTGGAAAATGTAATAATGTCCTGGTGGTGCCAAATTTCACATGCAGGGCCAACTAGACAGGCACAAATCAGGGATTTCAACACATGGATGAGAAACTGGTGCCAGGAGAAAGGGTTTAGATTTGTTAAGCACTGGGGAACTTTCTGGGACAAGCCAAACCTGAACTAAAGAGATGGGCTTCACTTGAACCAAAAGAGAACCAGGCTGCTGGCGATTAATATCAAAAATGTGGCAGAGCAGCTTTTAAACTAACCCCTGGGGGAAAGTCAACAGGAGCTGGGGAGCCCCTGGTTTGGGGCAAGTCAGTCCAAAGGGAGGATTATGTAAACACTCAGGATAATATTGAAAGGAGCATAATAGAACTTGGGAGTAAGGGTAGGATGGTGAAGGAGGGCCATGTGTGGTGACAGAGGGAGGCAAGGGTTGCAGGAGAGGGAAACATGTTACAGATGTCTGTATGCCAATGCTAGAAGTCTTCAAGCCAAGATAGGAGAGCTGGAGTGCTTGATGCTAAATAACAATTTAGATAAAGTGGGTATCTCAGAAGCATGATGGTAAGGGGAAAATGTATGGGATACCGCTATCCCTGGGTATAAACCCTATAGGCAGGACAGGGAGGGACAGATTGGGAATGTGTTGTCTTGTAAATCAAAGAGGGTATAGAATCAAATAAGTTAGAAATCTTTAGGGGAATGAACTCCTCAACAGAAGTGGTATGGGTGGAAATACTGGGCCCTAAAAGTTACTTAAAAGTGGGTGTGTACTATCACCCACCTGTTCAAACCCATGAGGTTAATCAGTAGATGGAGAAGGAAATAAGAGAGGGGGTGTCAAATTCGGGCCTTGTTTGCCATATGTTTCTTAACTCGGGGTCGAGGGAAATGCAGTTCTGACACTATGTCATGTCTTGAAGGAACTCACTCCTAATAACACTCTCCTGGCAGTGATTTGTTTATTGAGAGGTAAAGAGGTCTCAGGCATAGATGAGTCTGTGTCAGAACTAACTTCCTTGGTGCCAGTTCTCCAAATATACATAATTCAAACAATCCCCCCTCCCAGTGACCTGACCATTCACACTCATACATCCAGCCCGCCAAAATCTATGATACACCATCAGCCCTCCTACAACACCTGCAAATCTACAATTACATTATCTAGCAGTGTCTGGTACCACTGTCTGGTACTCAAGGTTAGGCATACATACTTCCCACCAAGGGGAGGCCCCGCATGGATGCAGTTACAAGCCAGCGCGACTCTCAGCAAAGAAATTCCACACACGTACTCACACACTCACCCACAGTTCCCAGCCAGAGTGAAACAAGGCAGTGAGCTTACAGATTTCAAAACCAGGCAGTTAAGAAATATATGGCAAACGAGGCCCGAGTTTGACATTTTGCCCCCCCAAGGTCCCTCACCCCCCCCACACACACACCCCAGGTTTCTGAGGATGAGCTTTATGGAATGCTTGTATGAATCTTGAGACTTTGACACAATCACTTTGGACCCTATCATTGTGACTAGGGTTGAATTCTCACCACTTGATGAGAGAGTAGAGGTGGACCTGTCTTAACTTAGAGTCTAAGACCTCTTCCACCACTTGGTGGAGTTCCCCATCCACCATCAAGGGAGGTGGATCTTCACCTGGACTATAGACTGCTTTGATCTGTTTTGGTTATTAGTAGTAGTTAGTGCTTCCTCTTTCTCTCAGTGATATAGTTACAAAGGGGACACATGTTTTCTGGGGTAAGGAGAGAAGGGGAAGTTGCTTTGTTCTTATTAATATACTTTTCTTATTTCCACTGTTGTTCATTTGTTGTTGTTTTTGAGGGGAGTGATAGAGCTGGTCCATATGGGGAGTAGAGTGGCTAGAAGTACGTTCTTCAGGGGGACATGAATTTGGGTTCCATTGTTCAAATCACTTGAAGCTTAGGGGGTATTTAGTAGAGAGGGAGGACTAGAATCACTGGAATTTTTCATCTGGTGAATCAACAGTTTCTCCAGAAAGCCTGTTGTTTCCCGCATTTCCCCCATCATCCTCCCCCCTCAGAAATAATGAAGATAGAAATTTCTGTCAGCATGATTTTCCAACACAATAAGCACACTCCCAGCATTTAACTAAACTGGTAACCTGTCCTTTCTGAAATTATGATACAGAATTTAAGTTTGTTTCCAGTGCATGCCCCTAAACACCAATAGTCTTTCATAGTTGTTTTCTCCTCCATCCGTGATGGGGAAGGAGGAGAAACTCAGCCTTAAATTGATCACAACTCTCAAAGCATCCAATGAACACATACAAGATGGATGGACACAATAGAGAACGTGAAAAATTAGTCAATCTGACTAGTTTCACATGTATATTTAGAACCACAGAGAAGGAGAACCACCAATCCTCTCCACCTCCTCTCAGCAACAGGAACTAACCAGTCAAACAGTAAAGGAACATTTCACAACCCGCCTCCTAGTTTGGGTTGGTCCAGCTAAAATGCTATGTAGCATTGTAGGCACAAGTGTTGGTAGCACTTCTTCCTGTAATCGTTTCCTTATATCCACTACTAGAAAAAGTTCATTGTATCAGAGGGACTTCATCAGTGGTTTCAGACAGTTGAACACCAATTTCTACTATACTTTTCCATTTCTCTAATAGGTAGATTTCAGCTTCATAAGGTGATCCCTTGTTCACCAGATTAGTACATAGTACAGCTACCACAAGTAATATTGGCAACTGGTAATTTTTATGCTATTGATATTTTACAAAGATAGTAGATGGAATATGCACTGAATTATATACTACCATTCATGTTTAAAAGTTAGCACTTCTTTCTGTGTTTTGTTAATGTTATTTAAATGCAAACAAATGAGATGCAAACTATTTGCCCTTCAGCCTCCCTTTCTGCTGTATGTGTGTGTTTTCCAGCTCTGCAATGTCTTTTTTGAGATACAGGGGCCAGAATTGTTCACAGTATTACATATGCCTTTGGACAATCTGGGCAAGGAAGCGTGTATAGAGTTCTTGTCTTGTGAGAAAGGGTGAAAAGTACTTCTTTCTCTACCTGCTCTATCCCATGCATAGCCTTGTAAACCTCTTATCATTTCACCCCTCAGTCATTGTTTCTCAAAGCCAAGATCCCCAAGCACCTTAACCTTTCTTCATAGGGAAAGTCTCTTATCATTGTAGTTGCCCTTTTCTGCATTTATTTCCAGTGCTATACTACTACTATGATGCTATCGCTTTGATGTGTACATTGCTACTCCCGGGGAATCTTCCTTCCTTCTGGCCTGATACCTTCTCTCCATGCTGTGCTACTCTTCTCCAACTTGGCACCATGAGGGCAGGACATGCTTCCTGCATCTCTATCCATCCTAGCTAGTAAGACTAGATTAGAATCCTATTTCTACACTATCCTGTCTAGAATGGAGTTCCTTACAATAAAGGACTCATTTAATAAAGGACTCATTTTAAAGATAAAGAGGCTCCCTTTGTATCTGTGTTTCTTGTCAGTACACACAAACCAGGTAGACTCTACTGCATTGTGTGCCTTGAGCACTCCGCTAACCAAATAATCCTTCAAGCTTTCCATGGCCAATTAAGCAATCCACCTTGGCCAAGGGCAGAGAGTGGCCTAGGAGTCTGACTTGAGGCCTTCTCAGCTATTTTCCAGAGAGTGCTGCTGTGTGTTTCCTTGGGGATATAACCTGAACCTTTCCCAACTGACCTGTGAATGTTAGTAAAACTGAATTTTCCTCAACATAACTTTTTCTTTCCTATATGCTAACAGGACTCCTGGTATTTAATGAGAATGACAATCACATCTTTTCTGAAATTACAATATGGAATTAAAACTCTAATTTTTGAAGTGCATGTCCCTTGTTTGGGATAGTGGTATTGAAGGCAACACCCTCAGGGTGTTAAGGTTCTTTGACTTGTGTGGCTAGCCAATTGAAGTCACACAGTGAGACAGTATCCAGGCAGCAAAAGGGTTAAAATTATTCAAATAAGGGACAAGATGCAGCCAGAGGTTTAGCTCAGATGTCCACTGAGCTCCAGTTGTGTTCCAACTTTTATACTCTAGGTTCTCCTCCCAGTTTTACATCATTTGTGACATCACTTACATATGTGTATTTTGATTTTCTTTGTCTCTACCATCCATTAATCTTACTTTTGACAAACAAGATGTTTCTGACTTTCAACTTTTTATTATCCTTTCATCCACAGGTGTCTTGTCAAAATCTCCTTATTAAAAGTGAAATTTAGTATTTTCCTGGACAAAGAACCTTCTGCTGGCCATGTTCCCAGTTTTTCCTTTCTCTAAAAACTTACTGGCTTAAATTCATATTATAAGCAAAAATTAACTTTCTCTGCTATTAATATAGTGTTTTCTACATGCATACGTATGATATACAAATTCTTGTTTATACTTGTTTATAAAGCATTCAAACAAAATACAGTTTAATGAGAGTTCCATTTTAGCAAAATCAAACTTCTTACTTCTAATGGCCACTTGCAGGCTCTGTCTACATACAAAATATAAATTCGGCTACTCTATTTAAACTGGATTGTCAAAAGCTTTATGATTTATGCTTTGTTAAAATACTTTCTCTTGGTAAAGATATTTCTAATAACAAACATCTGCTCATTAATTCCTGTTGGAAACATCTTGGCTATTTTTCAATCTTGTTTATAATTGGCTAAAAGATAAAGATTACCTTTGCTTGTTAAAATAATGCTTAGCAGTTTAAATCCATGTTTCACAGCTGTGCATCAATAAATCTGTCATAGTCTTTGGCTAATAAGCAAAGCTTCTTATTAGAGAATGAGATAGTTTTGCTTAACAAAGAATTTAGCTAACTTTCTTTTACACAAACATCTAGAAATATAAAAGAGCCACATCATAAGCCTTAAGTTATTCTCAGCTATAAACAAAGTATTATAAGTTGTCATTAACTTTTGAAATCAGTTAACAAGTAAGGAAGGGGTTTGCCAAACTCAAATCTCAATTTTCAGCTGTATTTTGTTCAATAAATTTTACTAGCCCCATCTTGACAGCTCATTAAAAATAAAGAATCTTCTTCAGCTAATTATTAAATACCTTCTTCTGGGCTTCTTGCCAGCTCATTAGCTGTGACAGAAACCAGGTTATACTTTCCTGTTTTTACTGACTTTACTTCAAGGGAGCCCCAAATGCCTTTTCTCAAAAACATTAGGATCCAGTAATCAACTTGGGCTCTTTTTGTAGCAGGAACTCCTTTGCATATTAGGTGACACACCCCAAATGTAGCCAATCCTCCAAGAGCTTACAGTAGCCCCTATAAGAAGAGCTCTGTAAGCTCTTGGAGGATTGGCTACATTAGGGGTGTGTCACCTAATATGCAAAGGAGTTCCTGCTACAAAAAGAGCCCTTATCATTCAAACCTCTGAGCTTCCTCTACAGTATATTCTTACCCTTTAAATTATCCTGTGGAGATATTTGTTCCATGATTGTACTGTTTTTAGCAGAATTCAGAAAAAAGTGGGTCTAGAACCTTTTTCCTCTTAGAATACTACCATAGTAAACAGTATTTCCAGAGTATAGCCAATTACCACTTACAGTTTAGTTTTTGTTAAAGAAGACCCTAGCTAGATAATAAACTCCAAATAATCTATGCATTTTGCCATTGGGATTTGTTTTTACCCCACAGTGTATTAAATATATGGTATTTTCCTATCCTATGAAATTATTTAAAAAACAACAGTAATCTGGGGGACCATTTTTAAGTCCTGTGGGGAGATCAAGTCCTTCATAAAAACCAGAAATAAACAGACAGACATACCTATGTGGGACATTTTACCCTTAGACGTACCCACAATGCAATGTGTATATATTTTTTCAGCAGACGGTTTGACGGGTAGACAGGCAGAGAAAATCATTGGCAGGAAAGAGAATGGCATGGGATAGGGCAAACATCCCATTCTCTTTTGTTCCTTCTCTAATGTGAAATTTCTCCCGTGGTGTACTCAGGCTTCATTACAGGTGGCCACAATGAAATATGTAGTTTGCGCATTAGTTTTCTGTAAACAACAAGAAAAATGGTGCAAAGTGTTATGCAAAGTGAGGATTGCTCACATATTACTAACAACTAAAGATGCTTCTTTAATAGGTGGAGATGGCTTTAGGTCAGTGATCTCCAGCATGGTGCCATAGGCACCGTAGTGTCTGTCCCTGTCTTTCTTGGCACCCACTTTCTTTTCCCCCAAAGCATCTCTTTTCCAAAATAAATAACTAGTTGTGGGTTTTCTGTACAATCCAGGGGTCATTTAATAGAAAAAGAGGTGCAAGAGCTCATTTGCATAACTCATTCGCATATGCCACACCTCCTGAAACAGAGCAGGTATGCAAGCATGCCTAGGTTCTCTGCCTGATTGGGCAGGGAACCCCGGCATGTTTAGAATGTCTTTCTCTCCCTTCCCCATTTGGTGAAGGGAAAGAAAGCGATTTAAATCCCCCCTCTTCCCTAAGTTTCTCTGCAAAAGTGGAGAGGTTCAGGGAAAAGGGGGGCATGTCTGACCGCCTCCCCTCCCCTTTTCCAGCTAGCCTGCTGCGGTGGGTGGGCAGACTGGAGGAGGGGAGCAGGGAACCCCGGCATGTTTAGAATGTCTTTCTCTCCCAGTTTCTCTGCAGGTGCCCCGTGGCTGTGGGGCATCTAGAGAACACCAGGCAGGGAACCCAGGCATGTTTAGAATGTCTATCTCTCCCTTCCCCATTTGGTGAAGGGAAAGAAAGCGATTTAAATCCCCCCTTCCCCCGAGTCTCTCCACAGAGCAGAGAGACCCAGGGGAAAGGCGGCAGGGGGCTCTGCAGGGCTTCCATGGCCCATCTGCCTGCGCAGGTGGGCCAGAAATGGTGAGGGGGTGCCCCAGGCTCCTTTCTACCAGAGTGCCGCTCCACCACACTCTGGCGGGAAATGACCCCTGCTGATCATGAGACATCAACTTTGTGCCTGCAGGAAAAGTCCATTCAAGAAGAAGAAGAAGAGATAGGCTTCCGGTTTGGTCTCTGTGAATGGCGGTCGCATCTTCGGGGAGCTTCTGAAGTCGATTCGCCCACGCGCGGCCAAGGGAGGGATCCACACAAGCAGAGACCCTAAGGAGCCTCAGGCAGAGGTTCCGATCTGGGGCGCACAGGGGATGTGCCTCTTTCCCGACCAGATGGTCGTAAATTGAGGCTCGCCCCATGCCCCAATGGCCCTAGCCATGGCAGTGCCCTGCACGGGGACTAGCAGAGCCACCGGACATCACCGGGTGATGAAGCGGATAAGCGTTTAAAAGGAAGATATTCGGCCAAAACTGTGAGTTGCCTGTCGGGAACGGGAAACAGAGTGAAGCACATGCCCCCCCCAACGAAAAAGCGCAAGGGAGGAGGGGGAAACTACCACACACCCCCACTATAACAGAGACTGATTTAACAGGAGAAGAGAGGGGGAGCGAAATCTGAAAAGAGCAGTGTTACCTTTTGGAGAATTGCTAAAAGACAGGCAGGAAGATTCATTTTTTAGCTGTGCGGCACGAGCTTTTAAAAAGTAAACAATAAAATAAAGATGTCGGGGCAGAAAAAGTTTGAGAAGCCGGCAAAGAAGCTGGGAGGAACTTCCGGTGCTGGCTCCCACCCCTTGGAACCAGCTGTCACTCAACAGGAGAGTGATCTTTTGCGCCCTCTGCTGGAGCAAATGCAAAAAATTAACCAAACATTAACAAGCATGGAAAGTGTTCTCAGTAATCAGCAGCTGCAATTAAATGATACAGCCAAGAAAATGGAGGAAATTGCGCAAAAATGCCTGGTCTCATCAGAAGATACTCAAAAGGTCAA